>NW_016820817.1:405581-413114 GCF_001698545.2 Rhinopithecus bieti | reverse complement strand
TATCTTCTAGGTTGGGGTGCTGTGGTGAGATTGCATGATCATAGCTCAGCTCACTGCAGACTCAAACGACTGGGCTCAAGTGATCCTTCTGCCTAAGCATCCTGAATAGCTGGGACTACAGGCACGTGCCATCATACCTGTCTAGTTTTTAAAGTTTTTTTTTTTACAGAGATGGGGTTGTACTATGTTGCCCAGGCTGGTCTCAAACTGCTGGCCTTGAGTGAGCCTCCTGCCTCTGCCTCACAAAGCTCTGGGATTGTAGGTATGAGCCACCATGCCCGGCTCTTTTGTTTTTTCTTTTTAAGGATTGTGTTTCTTCTTCTTCTTCTTCTTCTTCTTCTTTTTTTTTTTTTGTATAAATTTAAAGGGTAGGCCAGGCGTGGTGGCTCACACCTATAATCCCAGCACTTTGGGAGGCCGAGGCAGGTGAATCGCTTGAAGCCAGGAGTTACCAGCCTGGCCAGTATGGTGAAACCCTGTCTCTACTAATAATAAAAAGCTTAGCCAGGCTTGGTGGTGGTGCATGCTTGTAGTCCCAGCTACTAGGGAGCCTGAGGCAGGAGAATTGCTTGAACCCAGGAGGTGGAGGTTGCAGTGAGCCAAGATTGCACCACTGCACTCTAGCCTGGGCGACAGAGCGAGACCTAGTCTCAAAAAAAAAAAAAAAAAAAAAAAAAAAATTAACGGGCACAAGTGCACTTTTGTTACATGGATATATTGGGTAGTGGTGAAGACTGAGCTTTGAGCTTAACCATCACCCCAATAGTGTACCTTGGACCCATTAAGTAATTTCTCACGGTTTACCCCACTCCCACCCTTCTGTGTCTCCAATATCTATTATTCCACACTCTACGTCCATGTGTACACATTATTCTTTTTTTATGGCTGCGTATATTCCATTCTGAGGCTCTTCCTGGGCTGTGACTCTCAGGTGGCAGGATGCAGGATCCTTACCAGCATCTTGATTCGCCACAGCCCATTCATCTCACTTTTTAAATTGAGATATAATTTCCATATTGCGAAAGTCACCATGTTAAAGTGTACATACAATCCAGCAGTTTTGGTTTATTCCCGAGACTGTCCGACCATCAGCACTATCTAATTCCAGAACATTTTCATCATCCCAAAAAGAAATCTTGTACCCACTAGCCGTCATTCCTCCTTCCTGCCCCGGCATCTGCTAATTTACTTTATGTCCGCAGATTTGCCTGTTCTGGACTTTCACATAAATGGAATCATACAATCTGTGCTTTTTTGTGTCTGGCTTCCCTCATGTTCATCCATGTTGTAGGATGTATCAGCACTCTATTTCTTCTTATGGCTGACTACTATTCCTTTGTATGGATATATCGCATTTGATTTGTCTATTCATCATTTGATGGACGTCTGGGTTGATTCTGCTTTGGAGTATTATGAATAATGCTGCTGTGGACATTTGTGTGCACATTCTTGTTCAATAAAGGTTTTTATTTCTCTGGCTACAGTCCTAGGATTGGGATTGCTGGGCCATGTGGTAATTACATTTAACTTTTTTTTTCTTTTTTTTTTTTTGAGACAGAGTCTCACTCTGTTGCCCAGGCTGGAGTACAGCGGCGTGATCTCTGCTCACTGCAACTTCTGCCTTCCAGGTTCAAGCGATTCTCCTGCCTCAGCTTCCCGAGTAGCTGTGATTACAGGCGCCCACCACCATGCCTGGCTAATTTTTGTATGTTTAGTAGAGATGGGGTTTCACTATGTTGGCCACGTTGGTCTTGAACTTCTGACCTCAGGTGATTTGCCCGCCTCAGCCTCCAAAGTGCTGGGATTACAGGTGTGAGCCACCGCGCCCAGCCCCGTTTAACTTTTTAAAGAACTGCCAAACTCTTTTTTACATCATTTATCTCTTTTTAACTGCAGGGGCACAAAGGAAAATGGAAATTGCTGTCATCTTTGGCTGGAAAGGATGGTGCTATCATGTTATTTTTTATGTATCTCTCTTATAGCACATTCTTTGCTCTCTGAGGTTATAGTCAATAGTGAGCTGGAAGGAATTTCCACAATGAAATTGGAAAGGCCTGGAACAGTGCCTTAAAATTTCTGAGTCCTTTGTTTTCTCATCTGTAAAATGTGCCCAGGATCGCTGTGAGTTGTGAACAAGACAACAGTCATAGAGCTCTTAGCAAAGGTCCAGTGCTAAGTGGGAATTGACTCAGTGCTATGCTCCTTGACCTTCTCCAAGCAAGGGATGGTGTTCTTGCTCTCTGTGTGCTCAGCACCTGGCAAGGGTCCTGACATTAAAGAGCTTGTTCAATAGTCGTTCAATGGATGAATCCATGATGAGGAGATGCGTGAAAGCATCCATGAGCAAGAAAATGCCTGCATGTAGTAGGTGTTCAATAAATGTTAGGCAATGGGATGAATGTATCAAAAAGAGCATTAAAACTGCAGGAAAAATGCTATTCTTAAAGAAGCTCGCAACAGAAATATTTTTCTTGGCATTTGGGAGACTCTGCCTAAGATCACTCATAGGGAACATATGTGCAGCTGTCTCTTCCCCTTTGAAATTAATTGGTCTTTGCTTAAGCTTCTGTCTGTCTCCATAGAGGAGGAAGTGCCTTCTTCTATTTCATGGAGTAGTCATCACGTGACATTTTCCTGTCTCTCATCATTGGGAGCTGAGTAGTGGGAGGGCCAGAGAAAGCCTGTCTGACCTGTCTGAATAATCCTGTTTGCTGGTTTTTATGCCCTGGCATCCTGGGCCATGCTGGGATGCCATTCTGGACATGCCAGGGACAGCCTGGCACACAAGGAGATAAGACAGTTTAGTTTAACACAAATTGAATGATTCCAGCCTCAAGTCCCAATCAAAGAGATTTACTGTGTTTTTAAAAAGACACGAATGTTGACTTGACTAGTGAAAAGATGCATGGAGACTGCACCAAGCAAGCAGCCTTATAGGAACCATTAAATCAATGTGGCTACAGCATATCTTAGTGATCCCTCAGAAATATAAATCAACCTCGTACTCTGAGATTCAGGTATGCTCTCCAGATAGCTGGCACTTTTAAGAATGCACAAGTTTTTGTTAAAAGACCTTAAAATGAACAAAAGATGTATCAATAAGAGCCAGGGCAAATTTCCATTTATGAACAGGAATAATTTTGTCTACTGTGTATACAGAGGTCAGGCAAAGTACATTTATTTATGTAACTCAGGCAGAAGCATCCTGTTGAGGGGAGGATGAGAAGGAATGGGGGATCCTGGTTTCTTACAGATGGTCTGTCCTTATTGATCACGTTCAAATGCTTGAGTCCCTGTTTCATTTTCTCTGGGAAGAAGGGACTCACTTATCAATTCACCACAAAATACGTAGCATAGCATGGGTTGGGCGTGCCCTTCTGGTGACAAGGAGCTCTATGCTGGGCTGATGGTGAGAATGAGGTGTCTTTTTGGGGAGTTTTGCGGGCTGTGTTGGATGATCTTATATGCGTAACCCCTCAATGGTGATCATTTCTTATGGGGAGAAAATGTGGGGCTGAAGGTAAAACAAATTACTCTTTGTCCAAGAAGGTTACTGCACTTTTGTAAATAACACTTCCAATTGAGTGGGTCAGTATGGAACACCTGCCTGGCATGGGGAATAGGGAGATGAGATTATAGGTTCACGAGGGTTTTTATTTTTTTATTTTTATTTTTTGCCACTTTAGAAGAGCTCACATTGTTTGACCTTGGACAAGTCACTTCATTTTTCTGGGGCTCTGTTTCTTCTCCCCAGTAAGAGCATCTGACTAATCACTGCTTTCCAAATTGCTCTGTGAGAAGACCTAGGTTTTGTCAGATAATTCTGTGGCAGCTGGGAATGGGGGTAGAGGCGGGCAGATGGGGCTCTGGAGCCCCAAACTCTCCTTTAAAGCAGTTTTGCTTTTCCTGTTCTATACTTTAGTATTCATTCAATGGTGTTATTTGCAAAATGAGATATCCTACTAAAAAATATTGAAAACCCACTGGACTTGTGTGTCTCTTACATTTCTTTTTCACTTTAAAATTTGGAGCCCTGCATCTCTAGCCGTTCCCTGCTCCCCAGGTCCTTTCTTTGTGCTGGGGGAGATGAGTTGTCAAAATGAGGCTGTGGACCTACCAAGCCTTAGCTCAGTGTCACTGTGAGAGCCCATTTCTCTGATTCAGGACCTGTCACAAGTGCACAGAGGCTCGACCCACGGAAGGGGAGCTGAGGAGCCTGCCAGCTCTCATTACAAGTTTCAGGCATTCTGATGACCTCATTTAGGAATAGGTGAGTCTCTGCATCTGGCTGTTAAGTCCCAGGAACCCAGAAACTTGTCATTCTTTTAGGATTTCCTAAAAGAAGTGGCTGCATGTCTCACAAAAGAGGACTCCAGAGTGGTATGAGCGAGCTATTGTTTTGCTTAAAATATATTGCCTGATAGCCTGAAGGCTGGTTCAGGAAGAGGGCTGGGGAGACAGGGTAACACCCTGTAATTGGCTGCTTGGTGTGTATGCTAATGAAGTGACCATCTGCATCAAATAATTATTAGTGGTCTCCCCTGACTGATCTCCATGTGCTGACACAGACTGAGAGGAGGTGTCCCCTTTATGGCCGCTGCAGCCCGGGGAGGGGAGGCTGAGGAGGAGATCATGTGTACTCCTCCACTTCAAGGCACGCAACCTGCTGAGTGGACAGGTGCTGGCAGTGTGATGTCCGTGGGCAATGAAGCCTGCCTGTCCTCCGAGCTGACATCTATATCTCCGTCGATCTGGATTTTGAAACTGACACAACATAAGGAATGTCACTCTCTATTACTCCATATTCACATTCGCCTCCATTGCATTGGAAATCCTCTGAGCAAATGTCTTGATCACAACTGTCCTCTTCTTTCAGCTGGATGGGATAAGCCACCGCAGTGGGGCAGTGGTGTGTGTTATCCACCTTCTGGCTGTGTCTCCTGATTGTGGGTGCTGTCCAACATTTGCTAGAATGGTGAAATGATTGCAAATTGTTTTTAGAGTTTCATAATTCTGGCCAAGTCCGGTTTTTCCTTTGTTAGTGAAATAGAGTTGGCATTTAGATTGGATATTTGCATGCCTTTGTGCATGGCAAGTTTCATTTGTTAACTTTCAAAATAGTTCATGTCACTTTGGTACCTGGACACCAGCACAGAGCAAGTATAACTCAGCTTTGCCCATGTAACTCACTCTTGTCTCAGGTGTTTTGACTTTGGCTCCCTGACAATTCTTTCTCTGGCACTTTCTCCAGTCCTGAGAAAACCTCTGGCAGGGCAACTGCAGGCCTGACTGGGCAGACACCATCCGGTGAGTGCTTGTGGTGCAATTTTGTACAACTAGAAGCAGAAAACCCATTTCTATTTGCTGAGAGGAGCTAAGAAAATCTTTCGAGATTTTGAATTTGTGTTTTGTGACTGAGAGAACGAGATATCGAATGTACTTCCACTTGTGTTTTAAGGCAGAATTTTAGAAGGTCACTGCAGGGGAGGGGTTTTCTTATGTACAGGATGGCAGTTTCATTGCTTTTAAATAAAAACACATCTGGGTATATTTAATGTTCCTTTAAAAAACAGAAAATAAAGAAAACCTTTTATTTATATCTATTTATTCTCTATCAATCAATCATCTATTTAGCTACCTCTATCATCTATACATCATTCTAAAAATCCAGCACTAATGTACTTTGTTGTTCTGGGTAAATACACTTCAGGACTTTTCTGGGAAGAGTGAGAGACCTCAAATAGGACATATGCACACTAGATAAATTTATTAGTGAAATAGTTAAATTCTTAATGAGAAATTTCATGTTTGACTTCCAAGTCAGTCGAAATAACACACTGGCTTTAATTATAAGCCTTTCATTTGCTTTCCATTTGTGCAGCTCCTTTATGTCATTATTTGAAACTAGGCTCTGAGAGGTACAAGAAGGTGGACTAAGCACACACAGTGTCCCCCTGTTCCAGGTCATTAGAAATGATAGAAATACACACATACCTGTGCATGTATATGCACACAAACATGTTCATACATACATATACACACATGTGTATTCAGAGACTAGAGTAGGAATCTTCCCATGGACCATAAACTGTGAGGAATCCTGGCAAGGAAAAACAGACAGAATCAGATTGAAGAAGAAGCTCCAATCAGAGATGCTCAGAGAAGGTACTCTTTGTTGGAGGTGGAGGTGGAGGACCCTCGAAGCAGGGGAGATTTGGAGGCAACTAACATGCCACATGCCCATCTGGTGGTAGGTGATGGTTCCAGAAAGGAAACCCAGGCCTTTCCTCTCTAATGGCCGTATTTCCGCCACAGTTTGTAGAATAAGCACAGGAGACTAGCAGGGTCTACACAGCACAAAGTGAGTAGAAATTTGGCTGCATCTTATTAATTTGAGCACTGTACTTTAGTAAAGTGTGTAATTCAGGATTAACTACAATTGTTTCTTTTTCTTGGATTTCATATTTTTTGCTTTAAGAAATTGGCTTTTGTGAGGTATAATTTATGTGCGAGAAAATTGACCAATTTTAAGCAGATAATTCAGTAAGTGACTTAGTTGTAATGTAAGTGTACAATTCTGACAAATGTATACAGTGTGTAACCACTGCCGCAATCATGGTAGAGACATAGTTCCTCAGAAAGTTAAACAGAGTTATCCTGCAACCTGGTAATTTCCTTTCCCTGGGGGTGTACCCAATACAAAACATGTTCACGCAAAAATGTCTACACAAATGTCTAGAGCAGCAAACTTTATCGCCCCAAAAAGTTCTCTTGTGCTGCTTCATAGGCATTCCTCTCCTCCTACCTCTTACGCATGACCATCACTGATGTGCCTTTTGTCAGTAGAGTTTTGACTTTTCTAGAGTTTTATTTACACAGAATCACACAGCGTGTGGTCCTTTGTAACTGGTTTCTTTTGTCTGGCTTACATTTTTTAGATTCATCCATATCGTTGTGTGTATCATTGGTGTGTTCCTTTGTATTTCTAGGTAGTGGTCCATTATTTGAACATACAGAGGTTTGTTTATCCGGTCAACAGTTGATGAGCATTTAGATTGTTTCTAGTTTTTGGTTCACATGAAGGTTTTGAATGTTAAATCTTGCATTCCTGGGATGAATGCTATAAACATTTGTGAAAACATTTATTTTCATTGCTTTTGGATAAATACCTGAAAGGGATTGCTGAGTCATATGTTATATGCATTCTTTAAACAAATTTTTTAAACTGTTTTCCAGTGTGGCTCTACCATTTTATATTTCTGCCAGCAATGTATGATGGATGGTTCTAGTTCTTCCACTTCCCTTGTCATCATCCTAGTCAGCATAGTCTTTTACATTTTAGCCATTCTATGAGTGTGGAATGGTATCTCATGGTTTTCACATATGTATTGCCTGAAAGGCTAATGATGGTAAACATATTTTCCTGTGTTAATTTGCCATTTATATATCTTCTTTAGTGAAGTGTTTATTCTAATTTTTTGTCCTTTTTTTCCCCCAGTTATTTATTTATTTATTTATTTATTTTTTTTTTTT
>NW_016820817.1:340469-400300 GCF_001698545.2 Rhinopithecus bieti | reverse complement strand
GTGCCTGTATGCTTACAGCGCAGTATTGGGGTGGGAGTTACCCGATTTTCCAGGTGTTGTGTGTCTCAGTTCCCCTGGCTAGGAAAACGGATCCCCTTCCCCCTTGCGCTTCCAGGTGAGGCGATGCCTCGCCCTGCTTCAGCTCTCGCTGGTCAGGCTGCAGCAGCTGACCAGCACCGATTGTCCGGCACTCCCTAGTGAGATGACCCCAGTACCTCAGTTGAAAATGCAGAAATCACCGGTCTTCTGTGTCGCTCGCGCTGGGAGTTGGAGACTGGAGCTGTTCCTATTCGGCCATCTTGCTCCGCCCCCCCTCTATTTATTTTTTTTTAAGAGAGACAAGGTCTCACTCTGTCACTCAGGCTGGAGTGCAGTGGTGTGATCATAGCTCACTACAGCCTTGAACTCCTGGGCTGAAGCGATTCTGCCACCTCAGGCTCCTGAGCAGCTGGGACTACAGGCGTGCACAACCATGCCTGACTAATTTTTTAATTTTTTGTAGAGAGAGTCTCACTTTGTTTCCCAGGCTGGTCTCAAATTCCTGGCCTCCTCCCTCCTGAGCCGCCTAAAGCGCTGGGATTACAGGTGTGAACCCAACCCTGTCCTGTTTTTAAGTTGGCCTGTCTTTTAATTATTGAGTTTTATAGATACAGGTCCTCTATTTGACATATATTTTGTAAGCATTTTCTCCCAGTCCGTGAGAGAAAGAAATTCACCTTGCTCCTGATCTTAGGGTGAAAGTACTTAGTCTTTCACCATTAAGGATACTGTTTGCTGTAGGCTTTTTGTAGCTGCTCTTTATCCAGTTGAGGAAGTTTCTATTTCTACTTTGCTGAGGGCTTTTATCATAAATGAAGGTTGACTTATGTCAAATTCTCTTTCTGAATCTATTGAGATGAACTTGTGGTTGTTCTTTTTGCATTTATTAACATGATGATTACATCAATTGGTTTTTAATGTTAAATCTTGCATTCCTGGGATGAATTTCACTTGGTTATAAGATGTTATCCCTTTTTTGTATTGATGGACTTGATTTCCTCAAACTTTAAAAAAAAATTTTTAATGTTTATATTTATCAAGAAAATTGGTTGTAATTTTCTCTGATAATATCTTATGTAGTTTTTGTATTAAGGTAATGTTGACGTGATAATATGAAATGGGAAGTATTGTATTCTTCTGGAAAAATTGAGTGTAGAATTTGTATTATTTAATTCTTAGATGTTTGGAATAATTCATCAGTGAATTCCTTATGTGAAGTTTTCTGGAGTTTTCTTCATATGAGTGTTTTAAACTATGAATTCAATTTACTTAATAATTTAATTTAATTCTTTATTGTGAAGGGGCCATTCAGATTATTGATTTCTTCTTGAATGAGGTTTGCATCTCAAAGAATTTTTTTCATTCCATCTAAGTTATCAAATTCATTGGCATCAAATTCATAATATTCCCTTATTATCTTTTCAATTGCTATAGAAAATGTAGTGATGGCCTATCTTTCAGTCCTGATGTTGGTGATTTGTATCTTCTTTTCTTTATTTTTCATCAGTTTAGCTAGAGTTTTATCAATTTTATTTGTATTTTCAAAAAACAACTTTTGTTTCCATTGTTTTTCTGTTTTCGTTTAATTTCTATATGTACATGCATACACAAGTGAACACACGCAGACTTGTTTTATGGCCCCCAGTATGATCTATCCTGGTGATTGTTCTAGGTGTACTCAAAAAAGAATATACCTTCTGCCACTGTTGACTGCAGTGTTTTATAAATGTCAGATCAAATTCATTGATAGTGTTGTTCAAATCTTCCATAGCTATATTGATTTTCTGTCTACTTGATCTATCAGTTACTGAGAGAGGAGTGTTAAACTCTCCAACAATAATTGTGGATTCATTTATTTTTCCTTTGAATTTTGTCAATTTTTCTTCATATATTTAAAGACTCTGTTATTAGGTACATGTATTTAGGATTATTGTGTCCTCTTGATAAGTGGATCCCTTTGTCATTATAAAATATCCTTATCCTAGGTAATATTCTGTGTTCTAAAAATCTACCTTGTCTGATATAGCCATTCCAACTTTCTTTTGATTTGTGTTTTCATGCATAAAATTTTCCATCCTTTTACTTTTAACTTATCCATGTCTTACTCTCCACCCTGCCTTGCCTTGTCCTGCCTTGCCCTTCCTTTCCTTTCTCCGTATCTTTCTTTCTTTTGACAGAATCTTGCTCTTGCCCAGGCCGGAGTGCAGTGGCATGATCACAACTGACTGCAGCTTTGACACCCTTGGCTTAAGTGATCCTCCCACCTTAGCCTCCCGAGCTGAAACCACAGATAGCCGCCACCATGCTCAGCTAACTTTTTTTGTATTTCTTTCTTTTTTTTTTTGGAGAGACAGGATCTCCCTTTTTTGCCCAGGCTGGTTTCAAACTGCTTCAAACAATCCTCCCATCTCAGCCGCCTAAAGTGCTGGGATTATAGGTGTGAGCCACCATGCCCGGCCTAGATTAATTTTTTTATGGTTTCATTTCATCTTTACTTTTAACTTAGTAGCTATACATTTCCAATTTTTATTATTATTTATTGGTTATAACACTCTTGTTTGTTAGTCCCATCATTTCTGTTATTTCTTTGCTTGTTTCCGTGTATTGATTTTCTATTGCTATAGAACACATTTTCTTGCTTCTTTTCATACCTTGTAATTTTTTAAAAATCAGATATTGTACGTTGTAAAGGTTATACTGTTACTTGCTGGATTTTGTGCACTGTTAAGTGACTTCCAATTAGCTTTTCTTTTTGATTTGCTTTTATACTTTGTTGGGGAGTTTCACAGCAGTCTTTAACTAGCTCTAATTTAATCTCATTGTTAAGGTAATACCCTTTTGTGGATCCTACCTGATGCCCCCTATTATCAGATCTTTCTGATTTACGAAGCCAGATTAAATAACCTGGGAGTTCTGGGTTTTCTTGAAACCATAAAGGATTCATTGATTTCAGTTAACTACTTTGCCTGTTGGAGTACAAATTATTTCCAGCCCTGAACAAGCTTTGGAAATTATTCTGTATATCACTTCCGGTGATTCTTTTTCTCACCTCTGGCAATTTCTTCTCCTTCTCCTCTTCTTCCTCCTCCTCTTCCTCCTTCCTCTTTGCAATTGCAGATCAGTACTCAGCCAAATACTTGAGGACCTTCCTTTATAGATACTGGAGTTTTCTCTGTATATACAGTCCTTTCGATCCTGGTTTCTCTGCCCCTCAAGTTTTAGCTGCCTTGGCTTCTCTGATCTCTAGTCTCTGACTCCACAACTCAATAGAACTGCTGGTCTGTGTTTGGATTCATCTTCCCTGTCCTACAGCCTGAAAATGGCTTTCACCAATTGTAGCCAGTTACTATCTTCTTGACATCACAGTCTCACACTGCCTGTTGTTTAATGTCTGAAAACCAGTCACAGGTTTTGTTCTATTTTCCTCTTGTTTAAGCAGGAGGATAAATTCAGTTTCTGATATTTTATGTATAAGCAGAAGTTGTCTTATGTGTTATTTTCTCTTGCCAAAAGCATTTTAGAGTTGGAAAGTAACAAGTTCAGGGGAAATTTAAAGGCACATCCTTTATCTTCCATCTCTCTGCCTCCAAACAGAACCTTTAATGTAACCCACTTGCCTGCCACAACTCCAGGACTTTTTAAACTTGGCCGTATTGACAAATAAATTGAAAATAAAAAAGATGGGCTGGATCTGTTTATTACACACTGAGCTCCTCATGGACGTGTGCTGTTTGCCTCTAGGAACGCCCCACAGCATGGCCTGATGCTTCTGAGGTCCTACCAGAGGTGGTCCTGTTTTTTGGCTTGACCATTTGACATTTGTTTTTCAGAAGAATGAAGGTTAGCACTTATCCCTGTGCCTCAGAGGATCCTCTCTGAGAATATGTCTATTGAAACACTTGAATGACAAGTACCATTAGTGGTAGCAAAAAAGCTCAAGAAATTTGACGTAAGTTCTCAAAAACTTACATTAAAGAACCACTAGGGGCAAAGGGAAGTGAATGTGTCCTTTCGAGCAGGACAAGTTGAAACAGCATGGTACACACATTTTGTTGAAATTTCATATTTTCTACTAAAAATTCCTGAAGACATCTATGGATTTAACTGTGTATGCTTCCGATTTTGAAATTGTATATTCCTCGTATTCAGTGGTGGAATGCACCCAAATCCCTGCTTTTCCTTGACCACTGCATAATGAGTTTTCAAGAGCTGGCCTGTGCAAACCCCGCTACACTTTGTCAGCCACGTGCGGGATTAGGCATATGTTTTACTCACTCTTTCTCCTTCCATCCTTAGCACTACAGAAGAACAGGAGCTGACCATTTGTTACTTTGTTTTTGAAAGTTGCCCACATCTGTTCTGCTGGCTTCATGAGTGGATGTCTTCTCCATGGCGAGATTATAAATAGTGTATGGTGATCAGGTCTGGAAAGTCTCTTCCTTTTCCTCCAGAGGCTGGTACAGTGCTGGAGACAGAAAAGGCACTGGGCTTTTAGTGACTTATGAAGCTAGATCAAGTTAGCTAGGAGTTCTGGGTTTTCTCAAAACCACCAAGAATTCATTGCTTTCAGTTAACTACCTTTTTCTTTGAGTCCTGCTGTACAGAACTGTCTTCTATTTCTCTGCTCTTAGCTGCATGGGGTGGTAGGAGAAGGAGGGGGATTAGGGGATGGAATCAGTAGTCAAGTCCTTATCCCCTGTGTGCTCAAAGTAGAGGAAGGAGCCATGCTGTTATTTCTGCCAGCCATCCAGACATCTTTGTGTGGTAAGGAGAGCTGCAGTCATTGCTTTCAGTTTACTAATGGGAAACAGAGACTCAGAAGGCAGAATAATTAGTTCATGGTTATTTGGGTAGAATTGAGAGAAAGAGAGGACAGCTTTCCTAATTCCACTGCTCCTGCCATTGTGCTTCCTGTGTGGTCCAACAACTCAACTAAGTGACATTTGCTCTTTAAAACACGCAGATTTGCTTTTCTAAAAGGAGCACATTTTATGAAGTGGATAAATCAATTTAAGATATTTGGTCAAATCAAGGAACGAGGAGAAATGAAGTTAGTGTTCTGAGCATAACACATGAGCATAACTCTGGCGAGTTCATGACAGCTCCCCCATTCTCCCTGACCACGAGCTCCACTTGAGCCTTCTTTTTTTGGGGCGGGGAAATCTCAAATTGCATTTTCCCAGAATAATAATTAATGCCCTTGCAAAATTAGTTTTCAGAATTCTATACGGAAAGGGTTCATCTTTATTTCCCCAGTATTTTAAAGGTGTCACTTTAAAAATCCTATGCACAATCTTCAGTGTAAAATAAGCCAGTGTGGTTTTGTAGATTAGACACCATTCCATAATACAACTGGTCTACTAATGGAGCCTTAGACACCTGAGATACACACTGCATGGTGTTTCATGATTTAAAAAAATATTTTGTCATTCAGTGAAAGGCAAGAATAACAACTTAACCTAAAAAAGCCCTTTTGATTCAGACTCCTACATGGCCACTGTTTCCTATGTTCCACACCCAGTGTGCATTTAGTCCAGGTGTGTGCCTCTGAATTCTTCAAGTGTTAAAATTCAATATCTGGCACCTAGTAGCAAATGAGAAATTCGGTTGCTTTCTCTTAGGCCATCAGTCTTTTATAAGCCTATTATAAGACCAACACTTCTCATTGCCAGGCCAAACCTAAACTATTAAATTGAGGCTAGTGTTTGAGTTAAGGGTGTTATTGTAATTGTTTTAAATTTTGAGATGGGCTCTCACTGTGTTACCCCGGCTGGAGTACAGTGGTGCAGTCTTGGCTCATTGCAGCCTTGACCTCCTGGGCTCAAGTGATCTCCCTGTCTCAGCCTCCTGAGTAGCTGGGACTACAGGTATGTGCCACAGCGCCCAGCTAACTTTTGTGTTTTTTTGTAGCGAAGGGGTTTCACCATGTTGCCCAGGCTAATCTTGAACTCCTGAGATGAAGCTCTCTGCCTGCCTCAGCCTCCCAAAGTGTTGGGATTACAGGCCTGAGCCACCTCGCCAGGCCTTATTGTAATCTTAACACATAAAAATGTAGGGCTTGGTTAAGATTAGGGGAATGTCTTGAGCTTGGTTCTTTTGGGGGAGGCTATATTTCTATTGTAAAAATCCACCCCAATTTCACCAGAGGGAACTATCTTATTATACTCAGGAAGATATGAGGGTGTTATTCTTTGGAACTGGGCTGCCCAGTGCAGTCCCCATTAATCACCTATGCTACTGAGCACTGAAAGTATGGTTCATTTAGATTGAAAGCCTTGGTTTAGCTCTTTTCCTGCGGTGGTGGGTTACTTCTCATCATCAGAAAAAGCAGGAACCGAAGGGGAGTGGTCAGCTAAGCCAGACATAAAGCAACAGGAGGACTGAGCTCACTAAGTTTGTGGACTCTGAATTCTGAGTTTGGCCCTTGGGCTGTTGGTGAACATGGTCAACAGCTCACCGTTTGAGATATCCTTTTTTTTTTTTTTTTTTTGAGATGGAGTGTTGCTCTGTCACCTAGGCTAGAGTGAAGTGGCGTGATGTTGGCTCACTGCAACCTCCACCTCTAGGGTTCAAGTGATTCTCCTACCTCAGCCTCCCGAGTGGCTGGAATTACAGGCGCCTGTCACCCTGCCCAGCTAATTTTTGTATTTTTAGTAGAGACGGGATTTCACCACTTTGGCCAGATTTGTCTTGAACTCCTGACCTCAAATGATCTAACCACCTCGGCCTCCCAAAGTGTTGGGATTACAGGTGTGAGCCACCACACTCAGCCCCACCTTTCGAGATTTATTTGGGATATCTCTGGGTCTTTACTCTCTAAACTAATGCTGTTTAATAGAAATACAACATAAAATACATATGTAATTTTAGATTTTCCTATAGTCACACTAAAAAGGGAAAAAGAAATAGGTGAAGGTAATTTTAATAATAGATTTGATTCAACCCACTATACAGAAAATATTGTCGTTAAAAAATGTACCAGGTGTGGTGGCTCATGCCTGCAATCCCAGCACTTTGGGAGGCCAGGGTGGGAAGATATCTTGAGGCCAGGAGTTCGAGACCAGCCTGAGCAACATAGTGAGCCCCTGTGTCTACTAAAAATAAAATAAATTAGCTGGGTGTGGTGGCACTAGCTCTAGCTTCTTAAGAGGCTGAGGTGGGAGGACTGCTTGAGCCCAGGAGTTCAAGGCTGTAGTGAGCCCACAATCATACCACTACATTCCCACCTGGGAGACAGAGAGAAGCTCTTTCTCTGAAATAATGATAATAATAATAAAAGTAATCAATCACTATAAAACTTAATGAGATATTTTGCATTCTCTTTTTTGTTCGAAGTCTTTGAAATCTGGTGTGTTTTTATACTTATAGCACATTTGAAGCTGGACCAATCACTTTTCAAGTGTTCAAGACCCATATGTGGCTGTACAGGATGGTATAGACATTTTGAATTTAGTCCTCAAATAAGCAAGAGGAAGACATAAACCTGAATCTAGAATGAAGGAAAAACATCTTGTAGTTATATTCAAGCTGATTACAGATTATACTATAATGTAAGTACGGACTTCTAAAAAACGTTATAAACCTAGATTGTTGTATATGTCTAAAATCTAACTGGAGGTAAAAGGGGAAAGAACTAGTTATCCATTGATCACCTAAGGTATGCTAGGAACTATGCTTGTTGCTTGACACATACTGTTTTACTAAATCCTTACAATAATCTTATGACTGTTATTATTGGCCCCAGTGAAAATTAACAAAATTGAGATGCAGAAGGAGTAGAAGCTTACCCAAAGAATTACAACAAGAAATCAATACTAGAGCTAGGGTCCTACCTGAGTCCACACTGCCTAACTAGGTGACATAACTCCATTCATTCTGAGCTCTTAGATCACCCTATATCCAAGTAAATTTAACCTTCATTTGACAAAAATATTTGCCTATTAAGCCCTCTAAAACAAATCCAGAAAACATGCACACCACATAATTTTCATTTGTAGTTTTTACTTTCTAAGTTTTATGGCCTTTGATATCTTCAGGAAAATGTGAAGAAAAACACATACATTCATCTTGTGAGTAAATAAATAGATAGATACATGGGTATAAAAACAGACCATATTTTGTGGATGGGAAATACTACTGACATACTGCTTATAGTTAGATGCTGTCGTTGGATGACATTGGGCAAGCTTGTCATGTGTCTTCTGATGTCTCCCTTGTCCTTTATCAACTCACCTCCTTGCTGAACACTTTCAGAGTTTCTTGTACGTTTATTGGCTACTGAATCTCCTTCCAACTACATTTTGTAGAGTCTAGGAAACACAGTTCTGAAATTTAATCCTGGTTCGTTTGCTAGAACTCTGGCTTTTTTTTCCCCAAATAGTTTGGTTTCTTATACACTAATCAGGACCATTTTCCTAGTTGGAAAAAAGCAGACAGGAGGCGTGGTGGCAAACTGGCACGGTGGGTGGCCCTGAGGTGGGTGCATGGCAGGTGAGGACCTCTGGACTTTGAAGGACTTAGGGAGAGAGCAGAGGTTTCAGAAGAAAAACAACAAATCAAACAGACTCTAATAACATACAAATGAGCACCAGCCCATATTGTTGTGGAAAGTTGAGTACTTTTTTTTTTTTTTTTTTTTTTTTTTTTTTTATTTTTTGTAGAGATGGGGTTTTGCCATGTTGCCCAGGCTGGTCTCGAACAACTGGGCTCAAGTGATTTGCCCACCTTGGCTTCCCAAAGTGCTAGGGTTACAGGAGTGTGCCACTGCACCCAGCCAGGTACTCTTAAGTAATGAGTAGACATGCCATATTTAGTTGAATATGTTCAAGACAGAAGCATGCACTATAGGGTCACAACCTCTAAATGAACGCTCTCATACTAATTTAAAGAGCAACTTTACCCAAGTGCCTTCCCCGGTACTTCCCTAAGAATTCAAGGAATATAAAAATTCAAAGCCCTGGTTGCATCGAGTTGAAATGTAAAGGAATGTAAACTGTTTTTCCTGGTTACAGAAAGTCTCTCTCTCTCTCTGAATCATATTGGTCAGGTTGATTCCTCACTTCCAGAGAGATGAATAAACCCATCTGGAGACTTTCCATTTGTAAAAGCCTAAAGTAACACACAATGTTGAGTGTTTCCTAGCATATTTAACTCTGAGACTAGGTGGAAAAGAACATTGCAATGATGCACATAGTTTTTGTTTTCGTAATGTTTTTAAAAATTGAGAAGGAATGATCAAAACATGGCTAAAGACAAGTTAATCTAAGATTGGTAAGAACATGCATTAAGACATGCTTATTTTGTCCTAAATGTGATTGTTATTTTAGTGTTGTATGTCCTTGCTAGTCTTGCAAATATAGTCTCTCATGAAGAAAAATAAAAGTCTAGGCAAAATGACTCCCTATTCAAACCAAACTGCCATGGCGTCTTTGGTGTGTAAATGAAATTACGTTCTTTACAGCAGTGATTTTTAGTCACGTGTACTGGATTAGATTGATTGTCAAATTTGGGGAAGGGAAAGAATTTCCCTCTGGGGTGTACTGGCAATTATTTTCAGTTGTTTTGCCCTGCCCTGGAGCATGAAGCCAATATCATTTTTAGGATCAGGTGAGTTTATCCAACATGATCAATTTCCTGTGATTGTCTGCCTCTGTCACAGGGGGAGGGGAAAGCAGCTCTCCTTGATCACTTTGACACTAAAAGCTGTCATTTGGAAATTGACCAGGACATAAAACTCTGAGCCCCTAATGACAACCACAAAAAGATCAAGAGACTAATGAAGTCATGGAGAGAGTTGGGATAGTACAAAGTGGGTTACCCCTAGCTCACGCCTTCCCTGCTCCCTCTAATGAGGTACAGCACTGGGTAACTGGTGTCAAGTCATAATGCATCATGCCTCTAGAGTGTTCTGTCAGGGCCCTAGGAGTAATGTGACATGACAGATACAGTGGAAGATAATGAGTCAAATTCTCCCTGCTGCTGAACATTACTTGATAGGAATTGCAGGTGCTGAAGAAGGCAGCTTACTCACCACTTAGAGGAGCAACTGGACTCCACGGCCACCTCTGGACAGGGGGCCTCATTTGGCAATTTCCTGGGTTTGCTGGAAACTGGGCTGAATCCCACGGGTGAGACTATCCCCTCACTAATTCCTAGAGCACTTTACCTGCTGCCTGGAGTTGCAGTCTTTGGCTTTGTTTCTGTCCTCCAGACATTTCTGCTTACTGGTGCCCTCCTTCTTCTTCCCAATTTAATTCAAGCCAACAAACACTTCTTTAGAATTTATTATGAGCCTTCTAATTGTCCCTGCTCCTACTCTCTTGCCTGCATGGTCCACTTGCCAAACAGCTGGAGTGACCTTTGAAGAGCACACCGGTCACCTGCCTAAAATCCCCTTAAAGCCGTACAAATTCTTCCCTTCACCTTTTAGATTTTTCACATGATGCTATGTCTCCTTAGCACCTCAAACACCTCATCTTGCTCTCCCATCACTCTGCACCCTCCAGCCACACTGGTTTTCTTTCTATGCCCTGAATTCACCCAACCCTCATTCCTGCCTAGGTGCACCAAGGTTTGGTGTCATGGAGACTAAGAGATGAGAGTTTCAAGGAGGGTATGATCAACTGTGTTGAGAGTGGTTGATGTTGGTTGAGAAGATCTTGCACTAACTTTGGGAAGATGGGGGTCATTAGAGCCTATGACATTAGCAATTTCTATTGTGAGATGGATGCCTCATTGTAGCAGGGGAGCAGAGAAAAGGAAGGAAGGAAAAGGAGGCTATTCATTCAAGAAATTTTGCTATGAAGGAGAGCAGAGAAATGGGGCAGTAGTTGGAGGGAGATGTGTGGTAAAGGGCAGTATTGTGATTTTTATTTATTATAGATGATAGATAATAGAGAGGGACTGACCTAAATGGAGGAGTGTAGCAGGATTTCCCAACAGAGTTGAGCACCTACTGAGAATTTGTGGTCATGCATTTAAAGAGAGAACATGGTGTGCACTTCCCTGCAGTAGTTTCTCTAAGTTTGAAGGAGGTCTGTGAGCATGGCGGAGAGCATGGACATTGAATCAAGCGAGATTGGGGTTGAATCCTGGCTTTGTTTCTCACTGGTTATTGAATTTCTTGGAAAAATTATTTAACCTTCTTTAACATTAGTTTTCCTATACATAAAATGGAAATAATTTGTATTATTATTATTATTATTATTATTATTTACATTAGTGGACTGAAGTTAGCCCTCGGAAACTTGTTTCAGGTATTGACTTTCTTTCTTGTTTTTTTAGACAGGGTCTCACTTTGTTGTTCAGGTTGGAGTGTAGTGGCACGATCACGACTCACTGCAGCCTCAACCTCCCCAGGCTCAGGTGATCCTCCCCGCTTTGTAGAGATAGGATTTTGCCACATTGCCCATGCTGGTGTTATATTCCTGGGCTCAAGCAAGGCACCTGCCTCAGCCTCCCAAAGTGCTGGGATTACAGGGATGAGCCACCATGCCTGGCCTTGACTTCTTAATGAATGCTAACTGCTGGTAACTCAAGGGATTGGAGGGAAAATTCTGGAAGTGTAACAAGAGACACAGTAATGTTCCTCAGCCTTTTGCATATTAGAGATTGCAGAAGTAACATTTCCCCAGATGCACAGAAGAATTAGGGCTATCTTATGCTATATGATGGTCAAAGGTTTTTCTCTAGTACTGAAGACTAGTAATAAACAGTACGTTTCTTAGAAACTAAAAAAGTAAGTGATATGGTTTGGCTGTGTCCCCACCCAAATTTCATCTTGAACTGTAGCTCCTATAATCCCCACGTGTCATGGCAGGGAACTGGTGGGAGGTAATTGAATCACGGGTGTGGGTTTTTTTCATGCCGTTCTCATGACAGTGAATAAGTTTCACCAGATCTGATGGTTTTATTAAGGGCAGTTCCCCTGTACATGCTTTCTTGCCTGCTGCCATGTAAGATGTGCTTTTCTCCTCCTTCACCTTCTGCCATGATTGTGAGGCCTCCCCAGTCATATGGAAATATGAGTCCATTAAACCTCTTTTTCTTTATAAATTACCCAGCCTTGGATATTTCTTCATTGCAGTTTGAAAATGGACTAATACAATAAGCCAGCATTTACCACTTCTTCTACCCCTCAAAATGACGTGTCTAATTGACTTCCTTTTGGATTGCTGTCTAATTTGATTCTCTTTATTCATATTCAATCTGATTCAACCTACTTTCTATAAATGAAAGAGGAGGATGAGGTGAATCTGTGGTGGGAAACCCTATGATAGTAGAAAGCAAAAGAATTAAGATTATTTGAAAGCAAAAGAATTAAGTATCTTAATTTACAAAAACATATGAAGAGAGTTTCTGGAGGAAAACATTGTTGAGCTGCTAGGCAAGTATGACTCTCCAGTCATACTGAAGCTACTTCAGTATGTGTGTGTATATGTATATACACACACACGCATATCTATCTATCTATCTATCTATCTATCTATCTATCTAATCTTATGACTGTTATTATTGGCCCCATTGAAAATTAACAAAATTGAGATGCAGAAGGAGTAGAAGCATACAGAGAGAGACAGTTTAGTACTGTTAACACTCACATACCCATTATCCAAGTTCAACACCTGCTTCCTCCACTCCTGCAGTATTTTTAAGAGAATCTCAGGCATCATGTCATTTTATTTGAAAATGTTTGTATGGTTTTCTAAAAGATAAAGACCGTTTAAAAAAAACCCAACTATGATATCATTATCATACTCAAGAGCTTTAGCAATAATTCTTTAGTATTACCAAATATCCAGTCAGTGTTCACGTTTCTAGTTGTCTTAAAATTTCTTTTCCAATGTTTCAGTTTATACTGAATTTATACTGTTACTTTTAATTCAAATTTAGAACTACAGTGTTTTAAATCAACTCCTCTGATGTATTCTCTTGTTTCATCATTCTTTATAATGGAAGTATTTTTGGTCAGATGGAAATAATAAGATGGAGAAGGTTAAAGTGGAATTCTATGAGCCAGGACAGTTGACTCTACATTCGAGGGCCCAACCCCAGGGCCACAGACCAGTACCAGTCCGTGGCCTGTCAGGAAGCTGCTGCAAAACAGGAGGTGAGTGGTAGGCAAGCGAACATTACCACCTGAGCTCTGCTTCCTGTCAGATAAGCAGTTGCATTAGATTCTCAGAGCAGCACGAAGCTATTGTGAACTGTGCATGTGAAGGATCTAGACTGTGTACTCTTTATGAGAATCTAATGCTTGATGATCTGAGATGGAAAAGTTTCACCCCAAAACCATCTCCACCACCCTGTCCATGGAAAATTTGTCTTCCAGGAAACCGGTCCCTGGTGCCAAAAAGATTGGGGACCACTGTTCTACGTGTCATCCTTTGAGTGACATGAACTTTCTAATGATGCAGAGACTTCATGGAGTTAAAGATTCAGTCACTGAGACTGGGACTTTATGGTTTACGGGATGATAAACCAACAAAAAAGGGAAGTGCACCGTTGTCACAAAGAAACAAAATATATTTTAAGAGCACTGGAAGTTTTGCTGTGACTAATTCACAGTTTTGCACGATTTTACATTTTGGAATAATAGGAAGTCAATATATTAACCATATTAACAATAAAGCAATAATTAACCCATAATAAAACCAAAAGGTGCTTCTGTACTTATGTGAATGAGTCCTTTTTAACTAGCTGATTTTGTTTTGAATACTGATGTCACTTAGTTTTAGTATTTAGTCATTTTATGGAATATTTCAACAATGGTTAAAATGTATAGTAACATTTTAGCCAGGTCAAAATCAATACATAGGATATTGGCGGGGCGCGGTGGTCAAAGCCTGTAATCCCAGCACTTTGGGGGAGGCCGAGGCGGGTGGGATACGAAGGTCAGGAGATCGAGGCCCTCCCTGGCTAACACGGTGAAAACCACCGTCTCTAACTAAAAATACAAAAAATAAGCGGCGCTGGTGGCGGGCGCTGTTAGTCCCAGCTACTCGGAGGCTGAGGCGGAGAGAATGGTGGGAACCCTGGGGAGGCGGAGCTTTGACAGTGAGCCGATCTGGCCACCTGCACTCCAGGCTCTGGGCGACACGCGAGACTCCGGCTCTCAAAAAAAAAAAAAAAAAAAAAAAAAAAAAAAAAAAAAAAGGATATTTACCAAAAAAAAAAAAAAAAATTTGGGAAACAATCTGCTTCAGATCTTAATTGATTTCATTGCTAAGGTTATTCAAAACACATCAGACTATCCGATCAGTTTTTATCAGACTTTGAGGGTGCTTGGTGATACATTCAGCCTCTGCCAGCAGTATGACTTGAATGAACAATTACATAAAAATTTAGAAATATGAAGAATACTTCTGGAAAGAAAGATAAAAGGAAATTGCTTGATGTATCTAGTTTTTATCCTTCACATGCCTTCTCTGTTGGCTGCTAAGACTACAGACTGCAGATCCAGCCTCAACCTGGTCTTTAGTATGTGTATATCCTTAGCTAGGGACATTCAAGAACTCCTAGTCCAGTGCTCCTAGACCCAGCATGAGAGAAAGCTGGCACAACACCTGTTGTAGTACTCAATATCCACTGAATATGAACTTGACCATGCTATTGGTTGCAGGCCTTCAGTTTCAGACTGGATACCTGGAAGTCATAGAATAGTATGGGGTGTGTGCCAGGTCGTGTAGGAGAATATGATGGTGCAGGACAAACAGGTTCCCTGCCCTCCTGGAGCCTATGGTTTTATGCTTTGTATGTTGCTCCTGAGTCTCAATTTTTATAATCTGCTGAAACATCTTTCCCACTAGGGCTCCTATTTTGCTTTGTTCTTCCAGTTCCTTTCTCGGGGTAACAGTTCTACTCCTGAACCTCAACCTGGTGTCTCAGTCCCTGGAACCCTCCAATGGATGTCTCCATTGGCCTTTGATGAGAACATCATCCACTCCTGAGATTTCCTGTTGTCCTGCTCTGTGAACCCTGGGCCTCTTGAATGTCGTTGGTCATCCATAGACCTTCTGTCTGCTGGACTGCACGTCCCTCCGGGTCCCTCTGAATGGTGTTCTGACCCCTCTGACTGCAGGTCAGTACACCATGGCCAGCCATGGTCTGAACTAAGACAGTAGTGTGGAGGAGGCAGAATAGTGTGGTGATCTTTCTAAGAACCTGACATCCTTAAACTCAGTTCTCTCTCCTTCTGATATGCACATCACCAAAACATATGCGGATGACAATTTGAAAATTCTGATAGGGAATTCGATTCGCTTGAGTTCAAACAATGGAAATACGGAGACTTCCTGGTTCTACCACTTACTGGTTGTGTGACTTTTGGCAAGGTACTTAATCTTTCTGTACCTCAGAGACCTCATCTATAAAATGAAGATAATAATAGCATTTATCTCACAAGACTGCAGTGAGGATTAAATGAGATAATCCACATAAGGTGCTTAGAATGTTGTCTGACACATGGTAAATGCTCAATAATATCAGCTATTACTATTGTCATCACTCTTATTAGTCAAATGGATTAGATGAGATGGTTTAGTTTTCCTTTAGCTATTTGGCACTCATTCAGAGCAGCTGAATGTCTCTAAAATACAAGCTTCTGGAGAAGAAAACTAAAGATTAGCAATGCTGATATTGAAGTCAGATGAGAACTGACATTTGAGCGATGGATTTGGCAGCACGGAGATCATTTGTGGCCTTTACAAGAGCAGTTCTGGTGGAATGATGAGATGAAAGCCCAGATAAATTGGGCCCAAAGAGAGAATGAGCCAGACCCCACAGAGTTCAGAGTCAGAGAATGCTCCAGCCAGCTGTCACCTGGGCTTCAAGTAGTGCTGCTTGTCTTCTCTGGCCAGTCTGCTCCCTGTCTCTCCATGGGGGGCAGACCTAGACCCTGTGAGTGGACAGAGGAAACATCACTGTGCTTTCTTTATACAATCTCTTCCTTCTTCCTTCCCTCCTTTGGTACCTTCTCTGCCACTGGGTACCTATTCAGAAAACCTCTCCTAGAAGGTTTCTTTCTGTTCAACACAAACCCATTCATGTAGATGGATGCCTAGGGATAAATTTACCGGTTTTGCCTAGATATGCGCCACTTTTACAGAAATCAGTCCTCAATTTCTATTAGTATAGCTGACCCATGGCCTTTTGCTTGGCAGTGTCCCAGCTGGGGATAAATCATCTAGTGATTATAGACTGGGTTCCTAGTCAGGCTTTGCTTTCACCTTCCCAACTTTTTCTTATTGCAAACAGATATTTGTTTAGGTTTTCATCCCTTATCAGTCAGGATCCCTTTCAGAAAGGAGATACATATTTGTTCTTTGAAAGTTTAAGAGAGAAAAAAGGGAACACTCAGGTAACCAGAGATCACTAATGGCTAAAAACAGATACCACACCTAAGTCTGTGGGACAAAGGGAAAAAGTGAGGTTACCAGAACCTAAGAAGTCAAGGGACAGCTCAAATAAGACTCAAAAGACATTAAAATGTAAGTTTCTGCTGAAGTTCCGTGAAGGCAAACATCTTGTTTTGTTTCCTAATAAAATCCAAGTGCCTGCCACATAGTAAGTCTCAGTAAAGATTAGATGAAAGAACAAATGGAAAAGAGTTTTGTTGGGGCATTCTGCAAAAAAAGTCTCCTCACTCTTTTGAGTGAAGCAACAGAGGAAACGTGTCTTTCTTCCAGCTGCTGTGGCGTGTCAGTATGAAGTCTGGAACGGCTGCCACCATTTTGTCATTATGAAAACAAAACAAAACAAAATGAAAAGACAACTTGGGTTGATTGACTTGTAAAAAGTAGAGTGGGTGGAGAGATGGAAAGAAACCGGATCTTTTCTTAATGACATTTTTGGGTTGCTCAATCAAACAGCCCCTGAAACTTACCTTCCCACTTGACATTCCAATTCTAAGAGACAACAAAGCCCTCTGGTTATTTAAAAGAATATCCTGACTGTTACAATGGCCTAACTTTGGTTGATGCATTATATGCAAACCTGAGTCAGTCCTACAGTTTGACCAGGAATGGGAGTTTCTCTTTAGGGAGCTGTATCTGACTGGTTGAAATCACTTAACCCAACTGTCCCATAAAGAAATAAAGCACCTGGCACAATGTTCATTACACACCAATTTCCCTTTCCTCCTATTTGGGGCTTTCGGTTCAGAGTGATCTCTGGAAGTTGGAACTGGGATTAATTTCCAGGAAAATTTAGGCCATGAATTTTTTCTCTTGTAAAATCTGGGCTGCTTTTCATATATATGTTTGCCACTAAGGCAGCATTATTCTTGCATTTTTCAGTATTTTCGTTTAGAGGGCCATCATTGAAGACATGAGGACATTTCAGTTAGTACAAACTTGGAATTTATTTGTTTGATTTATGAAAAATATACCCTAGCCTGAGGGTCTCAAGGTGTACATACAAAATACTTCAATTAAATTCAAGTCAGCAGCTAAAATTTCCTGTTAAGAAATTGAAATATCTAAAAAAAATAAAAACAAAAAACAAAACACACACACACACACACAGAAACCCAAACCAAAACCCCACCCAATATGGAATGCAGCAAAAGTACAAGGATAAGCCTGGTGCCATGGCTTCAAGGTCAACAGACTGATGGGCTGTTGACCCAGGAATAGGAGGCAGTTGCCAAACAGGAATGGCCTCGTGTTAGATGAGTGTTTGCTCCATGAACTTGTCATTTAAAGGGCACTGGCCACCCCAGTCTCCAAACCTACCCTCCAAAAAAACAACAAACAAAAGACCTTCATTTTATTTTGACACAGTACTCGAAACCTTCCCAAATAGAGTTCTTTGAGGTTGAAAAAAAAAAAAAAAAAAACTTAGAAAATTATACAACCTGGATCAATTAAGGAGGGAGGTCATTAGTGATTAATATTTTAATTATAAATTAATCAATATTTTTCTCCAACTACTCTCTTGAGACCAAACTTGCAAGTGAATGGATTTTTTTTTTTCTTTCCAAGACAGAATCTTGCTCTGTCGCCCAGACTGGAGTACAGTGGCGCAATCTCTGCTCACTGCAACCTCTGCCTCCTGGGTTCAAGAAATTCTGCCTCAGCTTCCCGAGTAGCTGGGACTACAGGCGCACGTCACCAGGCCTGGCTAATTTTTGTACTTTTTTAGTAGAGATGGGGTTTCACCATATTGGCCAGGTTGGTCTCGAACTCCTGACCTCGTGATCAGCCCACCTCGGCCTCTCAAAGTGCTGGGATTACAGGCGTGAGCCACCGCGCCTGGCCTGGACATTTTATTGAAGGAAGAGAGAAGGAAATTTGGGATTCTGGGGAACAACAGGACAAGGCCTGGATGGGGCAGTCGGGTGAGTTGGGTGGGTATTCTGTGGCATGAGAACATCTGCACTGAGGTGCTTCAAAGGCAGCAGGGCAGTGCCAAGTATGGGAGAAAATTCCCCAAATCTCTACATTGCATTCACTTGCCAGTTTTGTCTATCACGGAGTTAAAAGCCCTTCCAAAGAAACTCTGTTGGATCTTTAGAGGTTTAGCTTGGGGACAATGATGATGAAAGCTGTAGCTTATTTTTATTGTTATGATATTTCGGAAGATGAGAACAAATCTCTAATAATCCTTAATACTTGGAATAGAACAGGATTCAGAAGCAAAGTGAGATTGGCCCATGCATTCAGTACAGCCATCGTTCTCAAGCCAGAATCACCTGGAGGGCTTGCTCACACAGTTTCTGACTTTAGAAGGTCTGGGCTGGGACCTGAAGTGTAGGGCATTTCTAATGAGCCCCCTGCTGATGCTGATGCTGCTGGCCCAGCGACCACACGTTGAGAACCACTGCAGTAGAGAAAATGACTTGGAGGTTAGCTTCAAGCAAAGAATGTTGCCAAGAATGACAAAGGCGAGGTTTAACTTTCCAAAAAAAATTAGAAACTTACACTGAAATGACATGCATCTGTATATTAGTTTATTAGGGCTTCCATGACAGGTATTAAAAGTTGGGTGGCTTAAGACAGCAGAAATTTATTTTCTCCCCGTTCTGTAGGCTGGAAGTCTGAAACCAAGGGTGTTGGCAGGGCCATGTCCTCTCTAATGGCTCTAGGGGTGGACTCTTCCTTGTCTCTTCTAGCTTCTGGTGTTTTCTGGCAATCCTTGGTGCTCCTTGGCTTGTAGACAGATCGCTCCAGTCACATGGCCACCTTCTTCCTGTCTGTCTTCCTGTTGTCTTCCTTCTGTGTGTACGTGTCCAAAATTCTCCTTTTTTATAAGTACACCAGTTATATTGGGCTAAGGCCACTCTGATGGCCTCATTTTAATTGATTACCTCCACAAAGACGCTATTTCCCAATAAGGCCACATTCTGAGGTACTAGGGGTTAGGACTTCCGCATATCTTTTTTGGGGAATACAATTCAATCCACAACAATGTGTTTAACCATGACCATTTCCCAGCATCAAAATAATGCATTGGGTTCTATATACATTTGGTACTATGCAAAGTAAATTAATTAGACACAGAAACGTAACACCTGAGGCAGCCTCTGTTGCTGGTAGGAGATATGGTAGAAAATTATATGATACATATGAAAAACATACGGTAGAAAAACATATAAAATGGTTAATTGCTATGTTATATGTGATACCATAACATTTTGCACATACCTTTATTGTAAAGTGATTACATTCTGTTAGAGCCGGTTATTTGCATTAATCTTGCTAGACTGTGAGCTGCTTGAAGGTAGGGACTCGTTTAAATCATATTTATATTCACAGGGCCCGGCACATAGTAGGTGCTCAAATCAGTGAAGGAAGAAATTGACTAGTAAGTCAAGAATAGCCTGGGATTTTGGCATGTGTTTTCCTGTGTCTCTCCTGGCCCCTCAGATTGAGAAAAGTGAGAATGTACAAGTGGAGAGACCTATTGGCGCCGCCAGAAGCCACCCTCCACAGATGCTAAACTTCTTTGAAGTCTCATTTTCATTTTAAAAATTAATGTAGATTTTGCATTCTACTCCGTAACACATTTGTGTTTGTTTACTACAAAAATTATGTTTCAGATGACTTAGATAAATTACTTAATTCCTTTCCCTTCATTCCACCCATCTTCAATTTGAGAAAAATGGTCACCCCTGTGAGATAAACCATGTTTATCTGATGAAAGTGTACACCACCTGGCACTCTGGTTGGAACCCACTAAAAAGCCAAGGACTAGGGAGACGCAGTGGGGTCGAAGTGAGATGGGTGGATGACAGAGAACAAGGAAGCTGGCACTGGGCAACGACAGCTCTCAGGTGGCTGATGAAGCTGCCAAAGAGGACAGGAAGGGCTCAGGCACTGTTTACCTTGGAGAGGGCAGAGTGAGCCTACGAGCTGGTGTCGCGAGGTCAGTGTGACATCAGCATAACTGGTAGAGCACTGTATATCTTCTCCTTTTTCTTATGGGGGGAGGGGAAGTAGAGGCAGAAAATAAACAAAGGAAGGGAGAAAACAAGGGAATAAAGACCATTTGGGAGACTTTGAAGTATAGGATATTTTGGTTGTAGAGTCTTCAGAGACTGTCAGGGCTGAATTTCTTAGAGTCTAAGTCTTGCTGCCTAGGGCAATGGAAAATGGCCGTAGGGTCCCAGAAATGTATGGGTAGTTGAAAACAATGAGGAAAAGACAACCTTTGGCAGTGATATGGAGAATCTACTGAAGAAGAAAGTGGTATGGTCCTGATATAGGAGTAACCAGGGAGAAGCTCTACAGCTGCAGATCCGGGGAACATCAGAGGGACAGGGCAACTCCTAAGTCCTTTTACTGCAAGACTTGTGTCTCCCAGCACAAGCTCTAAGCATTTCTCTTCACTCATTAACAACGCCTGGCTTATGATGTCTACCACCCTAAAGGAATGTGCTTCTTTTTATTCAGGAGACACTTGCATGCTGTAATTCACTTAAGATTTTTGGTTCTAACTGCTCTGTTCCTGCAAATCAAGGAATAGCATTAACACATCAGTTTATGGTCAGATAGCTTGGGAAGACCCCTTCAGAAAGGAAAATAAAATTTTAAATCATTGTTTTCAGAAAGGGCAATTAGAATACCGCATATTTTTTCTCTGAAAATTTGGCACAAGGAATTTGATGTTACCTAACATTCTGGATGGCTTTTCAGAAGGTACCATTTTACCCATGTAAGGCATCCATGCAAACTGCCCAGGTCACAATTGAAAAGAAATCAATGTAGTTCAGAAAGAAAGCACAATATGAGGAAGAATGAGAATTAAACTGAAATTTGGAACCCATCATGTGACGTCTGCTGGCAGATGTGGCTCATGCTGTTCGATGTGATTCTGACACTCTCCGTGGTAGGGCTGGTTAGAACTTAACGTATTTTATGGGTCATGAGACATTTTGGCTCTGTCTGCAAAGCTGCCCTAAGGAATTGTGTTTTTATGCCTTAACTGTTCTTTCCAAAGCTTACTTTTCACTAAGAGTGGGCAACCAGAGAGGTCTTTGTCCAAATACATTACATAATCCCTCCAGGAAATGCCGTGACAGTGTATAGTTGATGAAATGGAAACCCTGGTATGGTGACCTTTCTCCCAGATATCCTAGGATATACTTTATGCTTCACTAGGCAAACATCCCTTCTTCCAAACTGGATTCAGTTCTAAAGATTTCTTTCCTTGCGGCGGGCCAGGAGACACAATAGGGTGCAAAAGTGTGATTTTTTTCTTTTAATAAAATTATCTAATATTTCTACAAGCTGGAAGTGCACACGCATTGCATGGTTAAATAGAGTTGTGCCAAAAAATAATAACCTAGTCCTTGCCCCGAGGAGGTAACGGTATGAATGATGCAATTCAAGGAGAAAGGAAAAGGCAGCTTATATTGTCAGTATCTTCCCATCATGTTGCTATATTTTGATTGTTGTTTTTTGTTGGTATACTAGTTAAGAAGGATAGGTAGGGCTATTTTCTGAAAATTACTTTTATTTTATTTTTTTCTCCCTGGATGTTCACTGTGTTATACTTGTTAACCTACCTTTTGTGTGTGTGTGTGAGAGAGGCATATAAAATGCATGATCTGATTCATGCAACATTTATTTAAGCATGTTAACTTTGTGTGTATTTACTTATGAAGCCTCAGGGCTGATCAGCAACACGGGGGGCGGGGTGGGGGGTGGGGAACCGTCTTCCTTCTGGGGACTGTTACTTTAAGAGTAATTATGAGGCTAGTAACAATGACAATGCCTGTAACATGAGTGCTTACTTTGAAATGACAAAGGAATCTGTGTGTCCTTGAAAATTTTAATTCCTGTAAGAGTCGTCCAAAATAGATAAAACTAAGAGCCTGGTTGTAGTTGTTTATTTGTGGTTAATTAGTGAACTATATTCTCTCCTAAGCAGAAAAAAAGACAAGCTGTCTCTAGGATACTAAAAGGTCAGAAAGTTCTAAGCCAATTTTCCTCTTACTTGGGCAATGCACCTGCTCTTTTAGAGGATAAAAATGATTTCAGCTCTACAATATTGACAAATCATTTTGTTACAATATGACTCAAATTTATATAGATGATTCATGTGCAATGAAAACTAAGGGGTATTTTAACAAATAATTGAGTGCAGGATTGCACATATGCTCATTAGATAAAAACTGCCGACTATGCGCTTGAAATCTTTTGTATGTTTTTATTACTTTTGTTGGCTTGATCTATCAACTATGCAGAGAGGTATATGTGTTAGTTTCTTGGGGCTCCTGTAAAAAAGTCCCACAAATTTGCTGGTTTAAAACAGCAGAAATGTATTCTCTAACAGTTCTGCAGGGTGAGAGTCTGGAATCAAGGTGATGGCAGGGCTACGCTCCCTCTGAACAAGATTCTCTAGGGGAGATTCTTTTCTTCCCTCTTCCAATTTCTGGTGGCTCCAGGCATTCCTTGGCTGATAACTCCAGTCACTTCCTTCATCTTCATATGGCTTCTCCTCTGTGTCTGTGTCTTGTCTTCACCCCGGGTTCAAGTGATTCTCCTGCCTCAGCCTCCTGACTAGCTGGGACTACAGGCACGCACCACCATGCCTGGCTAATTTTTGTATTTTTAGTATTTTTAGTTTCACCGTGTTAGCCAGTCTGGTCTTGAACTCCTGGCCTCAGGTGATCTGCCCACCTCGACCTCCCAAAGTGCTGGGATTACAGGCATGAGCCACCGCCCGCGCCCAGCCCTATTATGGTTGGTAATTTAAATCAAGAGCTAAACAAGGTCAATGTATTTAATTTGTTATACTTCTTCAAACTATTTTAATATAGAGCAGTTCCCCTTTTTTTTCTTTCATGCTATTGACTTGTTTCAGAGACAAGTTAGTTTCTTGTAGGCTGCTCCATATCTTGCATTTCTGAAGTCTGCGTTTTCCTTTGTGACATTATGTGTCCTGTTCTGTAGCCCCTATGTTTCATTTAAATGGAAATAATCCAGTCTGAGAGCTTTTGTCTCTTAACAGAGGAGTTTGATCCATTTAGATTGGTTGAAATTACTGATATTTAAAATTAATTCCTACCATCTCATTTTTGCTTTCTAACTGCCTGCTTGTTCTTTGGTACTTCTTACCATCTTTTCTACTTAAAAAAAAAAAAATTCCCTTTATCCTCTTTTAAACATTTGATTTCTATTCTTTTAGTGACTGTTTTTCAATTTTGTGTGTGTGTGTGTGTGTGTGTGTGTGTGTGTGTGTGTGACGGAGTTTCACTCTTGTTGCCCAGGCTGGAGTGCAATGGAGCCATCTTGGCTCACCGCAATCTCTACCTCCCGATTCAAGCGATTCTCCTGCCTCAGCCTCCCAAGTAGCTGGGATTACAAGCTTGCACCACCACATCCAGCTAATTTTGTATTTTTAGTAGAGATGGGGTTTCTCCATGTTGGTGAGGCTGGTCTCGAACTCCTGACCTCAGGCGATCCGCCTGCCTCGGTCTCTCAAAGTGCTGGGATTACCTGCGTGAGCCACCACACTTGGCCCAATTTTTTAAATGATCATTTGCCCAGATCAAATCTACAGTTGTCAGTATATTTACTATTTTCTTTAAAAATGCAAAGCTCTTAAAATGCTTTAAAATCACTCCTTCTTATTGTTTCCCTGTATTTTTAAAAATAGTGCTGTTTAAATTTCTATACATGTTTATCAATTACTTTGCTTATCATTTCTTTTACTTTGAAATTTTATTATTATCACTATTTTTTGAGGTGGGGAATTGCTCTGTCACCCAGGTTGGAGTGTAGTGGAGCAATCATAGCTCACTGCAGCCTCAAACACCTGGGCTGAAACAATCCTCCTGTCTCAGCCTCCCGAGTAGCAGGGATCACAGATTTGCACCACCAGTCTGGCTAATTGTTTTTTGCTTTTTGTAAAGACAGGGCCTTGCTGTGTTGCCCAGGGTGGTGTCAAACTCCTGGCCTCAAGTGATCCCCACAACTTGGCTTCCCAAAGTGCTGGGATTACAGGTCTGAGCCACTGCACCCAAACTCATCATTTCTTTCAAACTTAATTATGTGGGGATGGGGGAGGTTGGAGTCCTTAAAACAGAAATTTTTTCACTGACAGTTTGTGAATAAATCCTTTTAATATTATATACTATATAATAGACAAATATTATCTATATTAAATCATATATGTTAAATTATATATTAATTATATATATGTATATATTTCAATACCCTCACTACTGAATGGTAGTTTAGGTGGTTAAAGAATTCTTGTTTTTTTATGCACTTTGAAGAAATTATTCCATTATCTTCTGTTCTCTACTTTTGTTACTAAGAAGTCAATTGCCAGTCTGAATGTTTTTTTTTTTAGGCTCACCTATTGTTTTACTTTAGTTTTATGATTTTCTCTTTCTGTTTCGCAATAGTGTATTATATCAAAGAGCATTTTTACTTTAGTTAGTCTGGTTAAGACTCATATTTTTTCATTTGAGAAGTCATCCCTTCAATCACTTTTGAGAAATACTCAGCCATTATCATTTCAAATCTTGCCTCTCCTTGACACTCTATTCTTTTCTTCTAAATTCCTAATAGATTGTTAAACATTTTTATTCTCTTCTAAATGTCCTAATTTTCATAATTATCCTTTAAAATATCTATAATTTTAGGATCTATTCTGGTTAACTTTTTCATAGCTACTCATTAATGATTCTTTTCAATTGCATCTAATTGGTTCTTTAACTCATCGAGTTTTAAATTTTGATATATTTTCCCTAGGACGTCTATTTAATTATTTTCAAATCTATTTTTTGTCATTTATATTCTTTTGTTTATTTTATGCTTTTAATGTCTTTAATCAGCTTAAATATACTTCTTGTATTTTTCATATTAGCTCTGAGATTATGATTTTATTAGTTCTAGTTCTAGGCTACTCAATCCTTCTATTGTGTCTGCTGACTCTCTTGTAATTTCTTCTTGTGGGGTCATTTTACACAGGACTTGCACATTTTAAAGTGAAAATTCTGTGTGACAAAGATGCAATAACATCCTTCGAAAAGGGATTTGCATGTCTTCTGCAAGGTGCCCCAAAGTTGTGAGCAAATATGTGATACTCTATTGACTTGGGATTTCCCAGTCCTTGTGAAGAAAAGCATTCAGACTTCAAACCCATCAGAGGTCCAGGCCAAGTCTTTTGCTTTCTCTTAACATGTTTTCCCCTACACGCAGCCAAAGCAGAGATATTCTTTGTTGGGTTCCAGACAGCCTGCAGAGTTTTTCTAGTTTTACTTGGCCAGAATTGCAGCCCTTCAAGACGTGATTTTTTTTTTTTTTTTTTTTTTTTGAGACAGAGTCTTGCTCTGTCACCTAGGCTGGGAGTACAGTGGCTCAATCTCGGCTCACTGCAACCTCTGCCTCCTGGGTTCAAGCACTTCTGTCTGCCTCAGCCTCCTAAATAGCTGAGATTACAGGTGCTTGCCACTATGCTTGGCTAATTTTTGTATTTTAGTGGAGAAAGGGTTTTGCCATTTTGGCCAGGCTGGTCTTTAACTCTTGTCCTCAGGTGATCTGGCCACTTTGGCCTCCCAAAGGGCGTGAGTCACTGCACCTGGCCCAAGACGTGACTTTATGTATGAGTTACACTTCCAGCTTTCTACATTGTATAACTCTCTATTCATTATAAAACTTAAGACTTTAGGCTTCACTGCCTTCAATTAGTCCCCTTCCCCTATCCCGCCCCATGCTTATTCATCAGCATGAGTGATTGCCAGAATCAAGATTCAGTTTCATTTTTATTTCTAGTATCAAAAGGCCTGTCTCTCCCTCTTTTTCTTCTTTCAGAGCTCAACTATTCCATTTTTATGCAGCATTTCTAGGTGTCTGCAGGTAAAGGATTTCTGTTGTGTGTGTGCATGTATGTGTGTGTGTGTATGTGTGTGTGTGTGCGTGTGTGTGTGTGTGGTTTTTCTTTTTTAAGAGATGGGGTCTTGTCTTGTTGCCCAGGCTCAAGAGATTCTCCTGCCTCAGCCTATTGAGTATCTTGGACCACAGGAACATGCCACTGTGCCCAGCTGGATATGAGTTTAAATCTACCATTTTCTAGGCTTATTGAAATATCAAGATCTTTAAAAACAAACAAACAAAAAAAAACATGTGAATGAATCTTTGTGTGTGTGTTTATATGCATGTCCCTCTCCTTTCTTTAACTATTGGGCAATTCAGCACAGGGCATGCTGTGTGGTGTTAAAATTCTCTCATCATGTCGTTTCTAGATATGATTTTAATGTGATTTCTTGCAAACTTGATCATCAGCATAAACGCAATGGGAGATGTTAACGTTATATGAAAGTACTCTGGTTCTATGCAGTTATCCAGGTGATACTAGGTATGCTCATGTTAATCTTAAAGAGTATCAGAATGGAAGCATGAAATGAAAAATAATTCTTGGAGAGGCCAGGCGCGGTGGCTCAAGCCTGTAATCCCAGTACTTTGGGAGGCCGAGACGGGCGGATCACGAGGTCAGGAGATCGAGATCATCCTGGCTAACACGGTGAAACCCCGTCTCTACTTAAAAAATACAAAAAACTAGCCAGGCGAGGTGGCGGGCGCCTGTAGTCCCAGCTACTCGGGAGGCTGAGGCAGGAGAATGGCGTAAACCTGGGAGGCGGAGCTTGCAGTGAGCTGAGATCCGGCCACTGCACTCCAGCCTGGGCGACAGAGCGAGACTCTGTCTCAAAAAAAAAAAAAAAAAAAAAATTCTTGGAGAGATCTTTGGATTCTGGAATATTTGTCTCGTTGACAGACACTAGTTTTAGAAAAACTGTCCCTTGGCTTAATGCCCAGATTTTTAACTGGCCAGTTTTAGGAAATAATCTCTTCTCCAGGTTCAACTTGGATACCAGTTCTTCTGGGAAGCCTTCTGTAATTTAAAGGTTTAAAAACATTATACATAATGTATTTGTCAGGGTTCTCCAGAGAAACAGAACATATTTATATATATATATATGTACACACATATAAATATGTGTACATATATACATGTATACATATATACGTATGTATATATATGTATTATGTATATATTATATGTACACACACAGAGAGACAGAGAGAGAGAGACAGGAAGAGAGACACAGAGAGTGATTTATTTTAAAGAAATTGACTCAGAATTATGGAGGATTGGTGGGTCCAAAATCTGCTAAATCAGGTGGAGTAGGCTGGCAAGCTGGAGATTCAGGGATTTGCAGTTTCAGTCCAAACGCAGTCTGCTGGCAGAACTTCTTCTTGCTCAGGTGAGGGCAAGTTTTGTTCTATTCAGGACTTCAACTGATTGGGTGAGGTCCACCCACGTTGTGGAGAACAGTCTGCTTTGCTCCAAGTCCACCGGCTTATTTACTTATTTTTTGAGACAGAGTCTCGCCCTGTCACTGCACCCAGGCTGGAGTGCAGTGGCGCGATCTCAGCTCACTGCAACCTCCGACTCCCTGGTTCAAGCAATTCTCCTTCCTCAGCTGGGATTATAGGCATGCGCCACCACACCCGGCTAATTTTTGTATTTTTAGTAGAGATGGGGTTTCGCCATGTTGGTCAGGCCGGTCTTGAACTCCTGAGCTCAAGCGATCTGCCAGCTTTGGCCTTCCAAAGTGCTGGTACTACAGGCGTGAGCCACCACACCTGGCCGAAAGTCCACCAGTTTAAATGTTAACCTCAACTAAAAGGCGTTTTCACACAAACACCCAGAGTTCTATGTGACCAAATATTTTGGCATGCTGGCGGAACCAAGTTGATACATAAAAGTAGCCGTCACACCGACACTGTAGCTTTTGTCTGTTAGTTGGTTAATGATGTGTTTTCATATCTGCCTTTTTTCCTAGGCTGTGACTACCTCCAGGGTAGACACTATCTGAAGTGCCTAGTGTGGTTCCAGGAGTTTAGTCACTGCTGGATACATGTTTACTTGATGAAATAATAGTAAAAAGGGAAGCGGGGTAGGAAACAAATGCCTTTTTGTCATCTGACCCTGGGAAGGCATAGGTTTTCTGAATTCTTAAAAAAATTATTTGCAATATTTGTAATTACATAGCCTATACCTGTTTCAAATCAGATACTTATGATAGAAAGAAGCTTTACTGAGGGGCCTGCATGTGCCAGGTACTGTGCCAAGTGGCATCCATGTTTCTCATTGGCCACAGAAGGTACTCGCACAGATGAACAAATGCTTACCTCTTTTTCATGTAGAAAGGATGGAGCGTGATTCTTTGTGGTCCTGTTTAGTTCTGAAGCCACCTAACCACACTTCAGGGATGAATTTGGGTGTTTTGTCTTGGGGGGTGGAAAGCAGGACTCGAATTTTTTCATCTCAGGTGCAGGTAACTTTTAGCTACATGTGCGGCAGTTCGAATTGCTCCAAATAAACCCCATGCAGTTCTTCAAGTTTCGAGTCTGTACTTCCCTTTCTTCTTTGCAGTGGTCCCTTGTGGAGATACTAGCGTGTTTAACTGTTGTTATAAGCTGAATTTCTATCCTCTCAAATTCATATATTGGAGTCCTAACCCCTAGTAACTCAGAGTGTGACTGTATTCGGAAATAGAGTCTTTAAAGAGGTAATTAAATTAAAACGAGGTCATTATGGTGGGACCTAATTCACTATTACTGGTGTCCTTATAAGAAGAGTAGGTTAAGACATAGATATACACAGTGCAAAGGCCATGTGAGGCCGCAGTGAGAAGGCGGCCATCTGTAAGCCCAGGAGAGAGGCCTCAGAAGAAACCAGCCCTGCTGCCACCTTGATCTCAGACTTCTATCCTCCAAAAATGTCAGAAAATAAATTTCTGTTGTTGAAGCCACCCAGTCTGTGGAATTTTGTTATGGTAGTCCTAGCAAACCAATATAAGTGTGGATTTTTTCATATACATTTCTTACTTTCACAATCAGATTCTTCATTGTTTTCGTTCCTTTTGCAGCCAAACTTGATCCCACCTGAGTTCCCTGTCAATGCTCTCATAAAATTGCTATTTGGGGCAGGACATAAAAAGTTGAAAGAAGTCTTAAAGTCAAATAAATCTTGGCTTCCAACCCTTCCTTACCACTGCAAATGGCTACAGGGTTTAGGATAAATTTAAGAAGGACCCGGCACTAGTCTGCATTCAATTAGCAAAACCACATGAGACAGAGGGAATGTCCTGCTCTGTTTTGCTGGATGACTCTGGCATAGTTAAGGGTGCCCATGAAAACCAATCTGATGGTTCAGATCTGGGCAAGCACCACTTAGCTGTTCTCTCTAACTGTAGATTGCACTCCAGTCTTCGTAGCTGTTTATAGAAAAAATTAGTATGGCAGGTCGATGTATTTCATTGCCACTGCTGGAAATCTGAAAGAAAATGACTCACTGGGGCAGTATCTTTGACCTTCTACCAAGTGTAATAGTTTTGATTATTGTTAGTTAATTTAATGTGAACCATAAACAGGTTCTCTTTCTTCTTTCTCAGTGGACTCTATCGTGTACTTTAGAAACATGCCAAAAATGTATAATCATATGTTTTAAGAATATATATTTTGCTTTCTTTCAATACTTAAGTTCAGAAAATATAAGAAAATAGCTTCCTTTTTTCATCAAACATTAAGCTATATTTCACATTTTAGATTATTAAGTTTATGTAGTGTTATGTGTTCACTCCTGAAATTCTTATGCATAGACAAAAGTCTACTTTTTGCCTTTCTCCCGCAACTTCCTGGATCCTCTTAAACTTCAATGAAAAAGTATCTCTTCCTATCCTTGATCAAACAGTTTAATCTTCCCCTGCCTACGATTTTCAATTATACTGGCTTTGAAAGGTCTGAGGACATTGCATTAAAGACACTGCAAATAGTCTAGCATTATTGTAAGCTGGGCAGCCTCAAATCCCACATGAAGCCTAGATCTCAATTTATCATAACCCCTGGGCATGTCTGCATTTTCTATAAACAAATTGGAATTATTTCTCCTTTTGATCTGGATATACTAAAAAATACATCTCTGATTTTGGGATAAAAGCTTTTTCATTTTTTTTTAAAGTTAGGGGAGCCTGTTCCTGATAAAAAGGAAACTTGCACAGCCCTGTGCAAGTTTCCCATCTCTCTCCTTAGCGGACAGGACTATAGAGATTTAACCCCAGGCCTCTTTTCAGTTTAATTCCCATGGACATCTCCCATTACGGCAAAGGCAGCTGATAGGAAATCAGAGATGAAGCAATATTAAGTGTTACCCAGGGGACCTCTCATTTGAAGTTGAGAACGAATCACCTTTAGCCTCTCTTTCCTCCGTCTCCGACACCTGCCAAGTATTGCCTGGGCTGTCAGTAGCTGTGTCTGCCGCCTGTGCAGGGTGGGAGCTTTGTAAGCGTTTCTGTTCCTTCTCCTTCGTTCCAAAGTTTGTTTATGTTTCGTTACCTTTTTCTTCCAAGGTGAACATGAGCTGTTAGGCAGTGCTCATGAAGCAATTGTTTGGCTTGTATACCGAAATTTTCTCACATTCTTGCAGCTGATTTTCTTCATGCAAAGCACAAAAAATTGCTGTTCAATACACTTTCTTCTTTTCTCGTCGTACAGAAAAGGAAGGATTCTTGGATATTTATCCAAAGTTTTGTCACACTGAAAAGAGAAGACTACACTGAGGTGATGCTCCAAAGGGAGCAGCTTTGATGCAAAAAAAGCAAAACGCTTTTGTTTCTTGGGCTTATAAGAAGGTACTTCCTTTAGATCAGAGTCGGGATGCATGCACACTACAAAAACTGGAATGAAAAAGGCAAACCATTTTACTCAACAGAATTCTCTGTACAGGTCAAGGAAATGCCAAACTTAACAGATGTCTTAGACTGTGCCCTGCAGGTCAATAAATTAGAGTTTTGTTGAACCAGGAAGAGGAAGGAATTCCAGGACTTCAGGTCCCCAAATGGAAATGCCCCTTAGGACAAGTCTAAACTAGGGAAATAGCACTGGAGCTCTTCCAAGTCAGTTGGCCCAGTCTCGTGTAACTCATTTCTGGGCCCCCTGAAGCTGTTTGTTCAACTCTGCCTTCTACAACGCTACAGTGTCAAAGGGAGTTAATCATTAGCAAGTGTGAATAATGTCAGTGTAACACAGCATGATTGCAGTTCGGTCTGTTTTGACAAAATTCTCAGCATTTGTCAGCGTTTACCAAAGAAACAAAAAACAACATGACCACAGAATGTTAAAATAGCATAAAGTTTGGGGAGCAGTTAATTCACTTTCTAGCATTTTACATCACCACTCTCATTGTTTTCCTAGAGAAGAGTGTTGGGTGAGGCCCTCCAGGTGATGTAGTATTACTCACTGACCTGGTATAGTCTGATTCAGCTCAAGTCAGCTTAATGCAGCTCATCTCCAGAGATCCAGGCTTTGGAGAATGATCTAAAGGTTTGGGTGTAGGGTCTTTAACCTCCCCGTTTTCCTTCTTCTTTGTCAGAGCCACCTACTTCTATAGAATTAATATGGACCCATCTGTGACGCACAGTCTATTAGGCCACCTACTTGTCCCCTGGGCTGGGGATCATAATGAGTCCAAGCCCTCCCTTTTGATTGGAACTGCAGGGGCTCTGGTCCTGGAATTCTGAGGTTGAGAATGGGATGTAAAGCCACATTCCAGCAAGCACTGAAGGATGAGTTTTCTTGGGCTCATCTGAGTTCTGAATGAAATGAGAGTGATCATCTTAAAATATAATCAAGAATTCCAGCAGGCACCCTAAATGGCTTGAGGAGGTGCTATTTAGTTTTAGAGTCATGGGCTTGAGGAGGTGCTCAGCTAAGCTCTCCCAACAGCAGCTGAGTCCCGGGCCCTGGAGTGCATCTGAAAACCCGTCACATGTTATAACTATGATAATTAGGATGCTCTTCCAAGAAGGTGCACAGACAGACTTCATCTTTTCCTGGGATCAGAGCCTCTCAGATATTCCCTTCTTCAGTTCACACCCCACCATTCATTCGCCTTGCTGCTCAACCCAGAAAGTCAGGACACACTGGATCAGTCACCAAATCCCATACCCTAAGATCTCCAATTATACCTGTCTACTCTCTTCCTGCTGCCATGGGCTTAGTTTGGTCCTTGTAATTTCTCTCTTGGATTCCTTTAAGTTAGGCTTTATGACCCTCAAATTCAGTCAAAATGTGCCAGAGTCCCCTCTTTAAAATGCAGAATTGGTCCAAGCACGGCCTTGCATGTTCAGCATGCCCCTTTCTGGTGGAAAAAGCCCAGCCCTTGGATACAGCCATTGCTTCCTAATTGGGGCTTTACTTTCAGCCCCATTTCTGTTCTCTTGGGCCTTACAGCACACAGCAGGGCTTCATGTGTCATGGACTTTCACACCTCTTGGCTCCTTCAAGCTGTTCCCTCTACCTGGGATACCCTCTGGTCATGGCCACCTTGAACATTCCATTTAGGAACTGTCCTTAGGAAGCTGCTCGTTTACTCCCATTCTCCCTGTCCTCTCCCCTACCCACCACCTTGAACGAAATGACCCTCTTTTGTACTCCCTTAAGTCCTGGTCTATTGCATATTAAAGGATTTGATTCAAAATGCCTTGCTTGGCTAGATGGCAAAATGAAAAGATCCTAAATTGGTAGTTCTCAACCTTGCCGCTCTTGGCAATTGCCTGGACATCTGGTAATCTGGTGAAAGGAAACTGACTCAGTGGAAGAGGAACAAGTCTGGGAGCCTTCTCGGGGGAACACCCTGGGTCCCGCTCCCTAAGGTTCTGACCTACATGGTATGGAGTATGGCAGGACATCAGGATTTAAAACGGTTCATGAGGTGATTCTAATGTGCATGAAGTTTGCGATCCTCAGTTTTAATTGAACCCACCTTATTAAGGATAAACGGGTTCATTTGGTGTTACAGACACACTGGTGTTGTCTTTCTGACATGCCTTGCAAGTTCTTCTGCTTTCTATATCTCAATCAAAAGCTTTCTAATTTTTCAAATATAGGCACCAAATACAGTAGAGAATTGGGCCAAACATGAAAGAAGCTCTTGATTCTGGCCTCACTGTAGAATCATTACCTAAGAAACAAAAAATATGGATGCCTGGACTCCACCCTAGAGCTTAAAGAGCACATCAACTTCTCTGCACTACTCTGAATGGCAGCCTTTACAAGCCAACATTGCTCTTTGAGGAGAGGGGTCTTTTGTCTCGAAGTTTGTCAGAAGAGAAGGATGGAGGGACACTGGGTGAGGAGAAAGAAAAGAAATTGGAAGGGAGGAAAGTACATACAACACTTAATGAGAATTGCCAATAACAGGTTTAGGTTCCATTCAGTACCACTAAAACAAGTCATGGGAAATTGCTTTTACTTCAGGTTTCTTAGCTACTGATTCTTGCATTTGGTAATAATTGTTGGGGTGAAAAGGAAAATCAAAATTTGCTTTGTACAGATTAAAGATTTTCATCCTTGGAGAATCTGGTAGGGGAAGGGAAATCAGTGGAAGGCTTTCTCATCTCAAACTTGGATAAGATGCTCGACAGGCAACCTGACACTAGTAGTTCAGTGGCAAAGTCAAAGCCGTGATGCTTTATTCCCAGTTAGTATGTCCCATAGAACTCTTAATAGCTTGCCTTGGAGTTGGAGAGAAGGGGGAGAAACAAATGTTCCTTTACACTTTCCTCTTAGAAAAACAAAGCCAGTGTAGCTGGTTTCAGCTTTCTACTGTGGATATGGCTTGTCCTGTCCATTCAAATTCCCCCCACCCCATGCCTAATTCATGGCAAACATACTAGGACACTTGAAAGCAGCAAATGAAATGGAGTGTCTAGTTTTTAAGCCACGAATTTCAAAGAAGTAGTATATGGGGGCAGAGTGTTATGTTATATTAATTAATTAATTAATTAATTAATTTTTTGAGACAGAGTCTCATTCTGTCGCCCAGGCTGGAGCGCAGTGGTGCGATCTCAGCTCACTACAACCTCCGCCTCCTGGGTTCTAGCAATTCTCCTGTTTCAGCCTCCCAAGTAACTGGAATTACATGTGCACACCCCCATGCCTGGCTAATTTTTTGTGTTTTAGTGGAGACGGGGTTTCACCGTGTTGCGCAGGAGCTCGAGCTCCTGAGCTCAGGCAATCCACCCTCTTCAGCCTCCCAAAGTGCTAGGATTACATGCGTGAGCCACCACGCCCAGCCTGCTAGTCATTTAAATAAGAGTGATAGCCAGACAAAGTGAAAATATAAGAACTCCTCTGAATTTTGTGTTTTCTTTTCTTTTCTTTTTTTTGTTTTTTTTTATTGAGAGGGAGTCTCGCTCTGTCGCCAGGCTGGAGTGCAGTGGCGCAATCTCAGCTCACTGCAACCTCTGACTCCCTGATTCAAGCAATTCTTCTGCCTCAGCCTCGCGAGTAGCTGGGATTACAGGCATGCACCACCACAACCAGCTAATTTTTGTATTTTTAGTAGAGACAGGGTTTCACCATGTTGGTCTCAATCTCCTGATGTCATGATCCACCCGCCTCGGCCTCCCAAAGTGCTGGGATTACAGGTGTGAGCCACTGTGCCTGGCTGAATTTCGTATTTTCACAAGGCTTATTTGTTGAGGATAACATTGTAGGAATGGTGAGCACATGTGACCTTTTCAATCATGAAAAGTTTATGAGACACATGCCTTTTTAGGTGGAGCTTACTGCTCTAGGTTTAAGATGGTAGAGGGTTTCTATGCCTTGATGATGGGAAGGTGTCTTGGACTCTGTTGTTTTCAAGTCAAAAGCTTACTTTTCTAACAATGCAATGAAGTATCTCCATTATCTTATATCAAATTGATGCTTTACACACTCAAGTCCACAGGGGCGCCCTCTCTGAGCCCTGTGAATAGCCGGTGCTTCTCTAATGCCTGGCCTGTGAGCAGCACTCAGTAAAGCCTTGTTCCTCCCCACACTCTTTCCTCTCTATTTTCTTTTCCATGTGAGGGTACCTCTAGGATAACTGTGATTCTTATCTTCCCAATACCAGAGGGCTGTAAAGGTTAAGAGGTTTTCCTCTGTTTCTCCTGTTTTTAAACACCTTATGTAATAAAGAAAAAATGTTGAGCAAGCTTGAATGGGTGCCTTTGAGTACTTATGTTTCCTATTCTATTTAAATATTGCACTACATAGTTTCCAGGATGGCCTATAATAGTCCCCATCTCCTGGTATTCATTGCCCGTGTAATCTCAACCCATTGAGTAACTTGCTTTCAATGAGTAGGACATGTCGATCTTGAGGGGATGCTAATTCTGGGATCACATTACAAGAGAGTGTGACTTCCGTCTTGATAGCAGATCCTCCCTGATGGCTTCATGAAGCAAGTTGCCACGTTGGGGAAGCCCATGTGGCAAGGATCTGAGAGCAGCCTGCAGCCAATAGCTAGCTAGAAATTGAGATTCTCCACCCAATAGGCCAAAAGGAATCAAATCCTGCCAACACTACATATGTGAGCTAAAAATCAGATTCTTCCCCAAGTAAGCTTTCAGATGAGACCCTGGCCCTAGTTGACTCCTTGATTGTAGCTCTATGAGAGACTATGAGTCAGAAAACCCAGCTAAGTTGTGCCCAGGTTATTGACACACGGAAACTGAGATAATAAATGTGTGTTGTTTTAAGTGGCTAAGTTTATGGCAATTTGTTACACAGCAGCAGATAACTAATACAAATACAAACAATAATATAGTGCTGTCACATATAATTCCTTCGTTGTTACAGACATTTGTTTTTTCTTACCTGTATAAAATGTTGATTATTATTATTACTATTTTGAGACAGGGTCTCACTCAGTCACCCAGGCTAGAGTGTAGTGGCAAGCTCACAGCTCACTGAAGCCTTGAACTCATGGGCAAAAGCCATCCTCCAAGCTCAGCCTCCCTAGCAGCTGTGACTACAGGCATGCACCACCATGCCTGGCTAATTTTTGTATTTTTTGTAGAGATGGGGTTTTGCCACGTTGCTGAGGCTGGTCTCCAACTCCTGGCCTCAAGCAATCCTCCTGTCTTGACCTCCCAAAGTGCCGGGATTACAGGCATGCGCCACCACATCCAGCCTATAAAAATGTTATAACAAAATTCTGGAGAGGAAAGAGATGAGTCTTTTTTTTTTTTTTTTTTTTTGACAGTCTTGCTCTGTTGCCAGGCTTGAGTGCGGTGTTGCGATCTCAGCTCACTGCAACCTCTGCCTCCTGGATTCAAGCGATTCTCCTGCCTCAGCCTCCCAAGCAGCTGGGACTGCAGGCACGTGCAACTATGCCTGGCTAATTTTTTTGTATTTTTAGTAGAGACGGGATTTCACCGTGTTAGCCAGGATAGTCTTGATCTCCTGACCTCGTGATCTGCCTGCCTCAGGCTCCCAAAGTGCTGAAACTACAGGTGTGAGCCACCGTACCCTGCCAGAGATGACTTTTTATGTGCCTTGGCATCTCCCTCAAAGTATTTAGTAAAATTTTTTTTTTTTTTTTTGCATATAGTAAATGCCATTAAATATTTTTTGAAAGAATGAATAAAGGTATGTTTTTCTTGATGTTTTCAAAAAATGACTTGTATTCATGCCTTCTGATATTTGACATGTTTGATTCTGCTGTGTTCACATAGTTAAAAGGTTCATGCTTATTCCTTCTTGATTAATAAAGAAAAATTGTTTCCACAAAACATTATACTTTGTTTTGTTTTGTTTGTTTGTTTTTTAGGAACTTGGAGAATGAGTGGTTCTACTTGTTTGCAGGCTTAATGAAGAACCAAATAGGATATAGTTTAGAAAGTGGGTGAAATATATTTGCCCTACAGATTCTGGGTCCTGATTATTTTCTGACTGCCTTTGCCTACACTTTTCATGCCACTCACCTAAAAGGATGATGCATTTGTGGTATTGACAAATCTTTTCTTTTGGCTGCTGAGATCTGTGTTAAGAAAGACATATATCAATCACTAATTAGTAAGTCCTAGTCAAATGGCGGGGCGGTGGGGGAACAATGAAAATGTAAATACAAAACAACAAGCCATATTATAATTAACAATTAGTTTGCTTTTTCCTAACCTCCTCCACTTTTTGGTACATCTTTTTTAGACACAGAGATAATAACCACGTGGGAGGCGAGAGGAAGGTCAGATTGGAGGCAGCCTTCCCACTCTTGTTTAGAGGAAGTCATTTTTGTCTTTATCTTTCCTTCCTTTATAACACAAAAAGTTTTCAAAAGATAGAGCTGACTTCCCTGAATGGCTTCCCCATTCCTATTCCATTGTGGTAGCACTTTTGGGTCTGGACTCTGGACTTTGAATTTATAGCTGTCTTGTGTTCTCACTCTGGCAGAAAGACATCCTCTCCCTCAGGCACCTTGCCTCTTAACTCACTGCTTTGAACTACAGCCATATGGGTATGTGATCAATCTGTCCTCCTCAAGAAATCCAACGAGGGCAGGCAGGGGAATCCATCTGGACCCTCTGTAGTTCTCAGAGAGGTGGGAGAGAGCCCATCAGGTCTGAGCAGGCAGTAATTGCCCGCAGGTGTAGCCAGGGACCCCTCTTCGTCTAGATGGCTTGAGATACACCATCCTGAACCTTGGCCCCTGGCCACATTCTTTCCTGATGGGTAGAGGAGGGTAAAGTTAATACTCACAGAAGTATTGTATTTCCATTTCTTAACTGTGCTGCCTGTAAGCATGGCACAAGAACTACATGGGCAAACAAACTACTGAATTTCAGCAAGGCAGTTTAGCAAATTCTTTTATGAATTAGAGGGAACCTGCGGATTGGATGTTTCTGCATTGCGGCAGCATTGTCACCTGATGGACCCACCAGTTCCTGAATCCTGCTGACTAATGGATCGTTGTCAACTTGCTGGAGCTTTGAAGAAGGGCTGTATTTAATCTGTACTGTTCAATGTTTGTTATCAGTAGCTTGGATGAGATTATTCATGACATGCTAATCACCTTTGTTGATTTTGTGAAGCTGGTTGAGCTTCGCAAAGCTATTGAATGACTGAATACAAATCCAGAACTATTAGAACAGTGAGTAAAATCTTACAAGACAGACTTCAGCAAAGATTAATGTAAGGTCCTACACTTGGATTTAACACACACACCCCTTAGTACTATTTGTTCTTGTCCCCTAGACAACGGAGGATTGGATTTTGAGCATGGCACTTGTGTAGAAGGCAGGGTGGTGGCCGGGCGCGGTGGCTCAAGCCTGTAATCCCAGCACTTTGGGAGGCCGAGACGGGCGGATCACGAGGTCAGGAGATGGAGACCATCCTGGCTAACATGGTGAAACCGCGTCTCTACTAAAAAATACAAAAAAAACTAGCCGGGCGAGGTGGCGGGCGCCTGTAGTCCCAGCTACTCGGGAGGCTGAGGCAGGAGAATGGCGTAAACCCAGGAGGCGGAGCTTGCAGTGAGCTGCGATCCGGCCACTGCACTCCAGCCCGGGCAACAGACCAAGACTCCGTCTCAAAAAAAAAAAAGAAGGCAGGGTGGTATTGTCTTGGGGGAGATGCTTAGCTAAAAGCTGGCCAGGCCATTCAACAAAGCAATATCCAAAGAGGTTAGGGAGGCAGAGAGCATCTGGCTACAAAGCCAGCCAGATAGGGATCTGTTGACAGAGAAGTCTTACAGAGGGTGGGGGAGGTAGGTTGTAGGCAAAGCCTGGGGCAGTTCCTGTGCTGATGGTTGCTGTACTGTTTTTTTAATCTGTTATGATGGCCTTAGGCATGGGTGGAGAGGGAACAGTGAAAGGCATCAGCCAGGTGTGGACAAGCATAAATACAGAAAGGGGAAACTATGTCTAGGAGTAGCATGCAGAAAAAATGCTCAGGGACTTGAATTGAAAGCATGATGTGAGCCAGTATTAAAATGCGCTTGCCAAAATAGCTCATTTGATCTCTGGCTGCCTGAGAGATGTCCATAGAATTTGTAATGAATCTTGGTCTGATATGACCCAGTGTAACGAGTCCAGTACCGGGCACCACATTTCATGAGGATCATTGTCACACCAGAAGGTAGCCAGAAGAGAGGCTTCTTTCATTCATTAAGTCGCCAAATATTTGATGAACACCTACTAAGTGTCAAATACTTTCCTAGACACTGGAGACACTGGAGATTTAGTCACAAACGGGAGAGACAAGGTCCCTGTTCCTAGTAACCGTCTGTTCTAGTGGACAGAGAGGTAGCAAAGTTGTACACAAATAAATAAGATCATTATACATAGGAATAAGTCTTATGAAAAATAAAGTAGGATGATGTGCTGGGACTTAATGGTAGGGGGTTTGGAATAACTTACTTATTTAGAGTGATCAAGGAAAGCCTCCCAGAAGAGCTGAGATCTGAGGAATGAGTAAGAGGTAAGCATAGAAAGACCCAGGAAAACAATTGTACGGGTAGAAGGAACAGCAAAGACCCTGCGGAGGGAAAAGCTTAGAAAATAGGAGCCAGTGTGTCTTGGAAGCAGTGAGCAGTATGAGAGCAGAACAGCAAGCCTAGGTCAGAAATGCAAGGTAGGGTTGGCTGGTGCCAAGGACTCTAGTGAGGTGGTGCAAAATGATCCCATTTATTTCATATTATTACACAATCAGGTACACAGCACTGAACTGTGTGCCAACCACTGTTCCACGTCCTTTGCAAAAATTAACTCATCCATCACCATGAAAATGATGGTGGTAACTAATAACCAAATTGCATTTTACAGCTAAAAATCTTAAAATTTTAATTTTTTTCACAATTATTATTTCATTTGAAACATATAAAATTCATATTAAAAGGACTTTTTAACATAGTGACTTTACATACTTTGAATGCAAAGCACAGAAAATATGAAATAATTTGTCCAAGGGTCGAATCCCATGTATTTTCACTTTTGATGTCATTTGTTGTTTGAGCAATAAAGAAGTTTATTTAACCCAGATAATATTTAACCCAGAGAAGATGTATCTTTGAGGTAATAGGTCTCTCTGATGTTCCTCCATGGTATCATAGAGATATAACACCATGACCATGTTTCAGAATTTGATGGGCCGTGCACTTGACCAGAGACCTCGTGAGTCCTTTTTTCACACTGGTTAGGGTCAAATATTTGCTGAATTATTGTTTTTTTAGTTGTTGCTGTTCTTTTGTTTTGTGAAAAGTTCAATGTATTAGAGAATGCTTAAAATCTTTCCAATTTGTGGTTTTGCTCCTTAAATTAGGGAGGGAGGAAGGAGTGCAGCATACACAAGCATGATGCTGCTCTCATTTATTTATTAAATGAACACATATTTAATTGAGCACCTCCTCTGGGTAAGACTGTGCTTGGGTGCTAGGTATAGAGAGATGAATGAAACAGATATGGTTCTTGCCCTTACACAGCTTACACTCTATGGGGAGAGAAAGACTACAAACAAGATAAAAGCAAATATCTATGTAATTTCAGATCTTATTAAATGCTAAGGAAGCAATGAAATGTGTTTTTATTATCTATTGGGCATTATAATTCCCACTGAAATTTAGCAGCTTAAAACAACTGCAGTCATTTATTTTGCTCACATATCTGCCATTTGGACAGGGCTCAGTGGGAATAGCTTATCTCTGTTCCACACAGCACCAGATGAGGGGCTTGAAGGATCTGCTTCCAAGGTGGCTCACTCATGTATTTAACACTGGTTGTCATTTGGAAGCTCAGCTGGGGTTGTGGCTGGGGGCCTCCTTTCCTCTCTACTGTAGCCTCTCTGTGGGACTGCTTGGGCTTCCTCATAGCATGGTGGCTAAGTTCCAAGAAACTGTCAGTCTTTTTAAGTCCTAGGCCCAGCAACGGACAGAGTCACTTTTGCCATAGTTTGTTGGTCAAGTAGTCACAGAGTCCACCTAGATCCAAGGACATCTAGCCCAAGAATGGTCATAAGCCAATTCTTGAGAAGAATGTAAAACAAAAGGTGTGGCCATCTTCGATTTATCATAAGCTGTTATTTCATAAGTTTCCATCTTTAAGTCTACTGCCCGAGATAGAGTTTATTTCTGTCTGCAGATTTTCCCTGTAATTATGAGGTGTTGACATTGGCTTATAGGTGCTGGTTTAGCTGTGAGTTTAAGGTACGACCAGTTCAGGAAGATCGTTAATTAACAGATTATCATGTTTCTCTGTTGATTATATATTTTCTTTAAAAAATATCTATATTAAATAAGAATTAAAGAGCAGGATACAGATTATGAATCCTAACCCTTTGACTATCTTATTGGAAGATTGGAAGCATCTGGTTAGTTTTTATCAGCTCCTGGAGAGAAGAAAGAAAATGAACTTCTATTGAGGGCTTACTGTGTGCACAGGTGATTCATTTAAGGTGGCTTGTTAAATCCTCCTAAGCACCTTTCTAGTTATTCAGTTTCCACAGCCCAAAAATAGAGATACTACTAACTTGAAAGGTATTTAGGAGGATTTAACAAGCTACCTTAAATGAATCACCTGTGCACACAATGGGTCCTTAATAGAAGTTACTTTCCTTTCCCCTCTCCAGACTCTGATCCATTTCTGTCTTTCTTCCCTCAAGGCAAACTCATCAAGAGAACAATCAGTGACCTGGTAGCTATCTTCACTAGTTCTTGCTTCACTCTCTCCCTCAATCATTGACCGACTGTGAAACCTTTGGGGCTAAAATGTGATATTCCTGATTCACACACGCTCACACACGCGCACACACGTAGACGCATGCACGGACATGACATTATTTCTCTCTTTGCTCAGTTAGCAGTGAGACAAAAGGCCTAGGTCACTTAAAAAGTTGTCTCCAAGTTCGGATTCCATAAAAACTAACCAGAGAAAGGTAGAACAAATTTGAAGAGAAATAGTAGATTCTGAGATAGATACAGATGGTTTCTTCACAGCAGCAGACGCTCCTCTTATTATCTTTCTTTCACTGGTGCCCTTGACCTTTCTACTTTGTCCTCAACCCTGCGCAAATTAGGGCATCAAGGGTAGAGAAAGGAAGCCCCGTACCTGGTTCAAGCTGTAAACCCTGCACATCCTTCCTGTGTATCCCTCTGTGCAGCTTGGCTTATCCACTCCGGAAGGTTTGTTTATTCCTTCCATTTGCAACCGACAGATCAGGAGAGAGAAAAGGAAGGAATTACCTCGGATGGCTGGAGCGGAGAACTAATGAAGGGAAGGCTCCAGGGCTTTGCCAATGGGGCATCTGGCCGGAAAATCTGTGGATGAATCAGCACAAGTGGATGCTTGCTGTTACAAAAATGGCCCAAATCATATTCTAGTGATCATTGCTGATAGTATCATATTAAAAGTGAACTGCCATGGAAGAATGCTAACTTTTGTTGGTGCTTGAGGTGTAGGAGTCCAGAGACATTTGACTGGGTGTTTTGAAAGCAAAAGGTCAGTCTCCAGACATGTTTTAGTGTCAGCATTCAGACTTTCATAGCTTTGGCTACCTCTATGTGCTATTATAAATTGATGTCATTACAAAGATGTTATAATACCTATCTTTTCTCCTAGAATCATGAAAAGGACTATCCTTAATATGGAATTGGATATTAAAAGCAGTTTCTTATCTGTGTGTCCTAAAGCAATAAATGACATCCATGATTAATTAGTGCATGGGTGATTCCTGGAATGCTAATTGTCATTCTGTGGTTTAAAATCACAACCTGGGATTTTCTTTTTTGTCTTTTGTCCATATGTGACTCTGAGTAGCCAAATCTAAGTATCATTTGCTCTAGATGCTTGACATAGTTTATACGCCTAGCAATTTTGACTGCCAAATATTTTACATTGTGAAGCAAATGGCAAAGTCACACTTACAGGGTGCAGAAAGGAAATCAGATATTGAGTATGATAGCACACATTCAATAGAGAATGAGAGTTAAGGACACGACCTGTGGAGTTGGACTGACCTGAATGAGAACTCAGCTTTCTCATTGAATGACTGAGTGCCTTGCACAGTCATTTTACGTCACCAAGCGTCTGTTTCCTCATCTGTAATATTGGGATAACAAGGACGATGACCTCATTAGGTTCTTACGTGGAATAAATGGGACAACACATCTAGAAGGTTTAGCACAGTCCCCGGCACAGAAGGGACTCAGTAAATACTAGATATTATTTGTGCAGGAGTAGATGTGATGGCCCATAACCTTGGATAAGTTTTTTAGCCCTTTTTCCTGTTCTATTTCTGTAAGTTCTTATTTGCTTATTTGTTAGGGTTGTTGATTGGATGCAGCACCTGTTAAATACCATCTTGTGTTGGTATTTGTCTTTGTATGTGTGTCTCACTGTCTCAAGTCTTCTGTTATGTGTTGGAGGGTAGGGGCTGTGTTCCACATCTCTTTGTCATTTCCACTGTGACTTCACTGCTGGTTTGCACACTGCATGTGCTCAATGCTGATTGATGATACTGGTGAGCAAATCATAGTGTGTGGTGGAAGCAAATCGAGACCAGAGGTTCCGCTTTCATGTGCATGAGAAAGCTTCAAGTTTGCAGGAAAAAAGAACTCCTTTTTCTCTTTATGGATAGAGACTTCACCCTTCCTCCTGGACAATCATTTTACACCCTCTCACTTTCAGGGAATGAAACAGGCAGATGAACAGATGTAAATATTAATGTCATAGCGATGGGCAATACAACTCCAGATGACTGTTTATACAAATTTTGGGGTCAAAAGACTTTATTACTCTAACTTTGGGACAAAAGATGGTCTATGAATACAGAGCTTTTTAAATATTGTGGTAAAATATACATAAAATTTACCATACGAACCATTTTTAAGTATACAGTTCTCTGCCATTAAGTACCTTATTGTGCAAACATCAGCATCATCCATCTTCAGAACTTTTCATATTTCCCAGCTGAAACTCTGTACCTATTAAACACCAACTCCCCCTCCCCACCCAGCCCCTGGCAACATCATTCTACTTTCTATCTCTATATGTTTGATTTTAGGTATCTCATATAAGTGGAATCATATTTGTGATGTTGGGACTGGCTTATTTTACTTAGCATAACGTCCTTGAGGTTCATCTATGCTGTACCAGGTGTCAGAATTTCCTTCTTTTTTAAGCCTGAGTAATATTCAATTGTATGTATAGACCACATTTTGTGTATGAAATCATCCAGTGATGACTCCTAGGTTTCTTCCACCTTTTGGCTATTATGAATAATGCTGCTGCAAAACATGGCTATACATTTTTTTAAAAAAATATGGCAGTGTATTAGGGTTCTCCAGAAAGACAGAACCAATAGAATATAGATCGATAGATCGATATAGGTTCAAATAGATAGAATAGATGAGAAGGGTTTTATTAGGGGAATTGATTACTTGAGTGTGGAGGCTGAGAAGGCCCGTGACAGGCCTTCTGCAAGCTGGAGACCCAGAGATGCTGCTAGTGTGGCTTCATCCTCGTCTGCAAGCCTCAGAGAACCTAGGCTGGGGGCAGGGGCTGGGGAGAGGTAGGGGTCACTGGTGTAAGTCCTAGAGTCCCAACACTCAATTCAGACTCACATGCCAATCTCTTCTGAAAACACTCTCATAGAAAGAAAGAATGCTTTACTGGTTCTTTAGGTATTCCCTAATCCAGGTAAGTTGACACCTAAAATTAAGCATCACAGGTAGTGTAGACTATGGTTGTGGGCTTGCTTGTGTAACTCTCAAGTTGGTGCCTTTCATAGAAAGATTAACACTGGCTACCAACCTGTAGTGATACGATTTTGTTTTCTGTTTTTCCACGTGTCACTACTTGAATTATTTCCTGTTTATGAGGACTGGTGTCTACAACCCATGTGAGTATTGTGGCTGCACTTCTGTTCCAGCCTTCTTTATTGAGGGAAATATTTGAGAAGAGTCCTTACTGCTTAAACTTAAAGCTTGGGAATTGCTTGCTTGAGTTAGATTCACCCAAAAAAGAAAAATGTAAAAAATGAGACAAAATTTAAGCAAGCTACACTGATATGCATCTCAGACACATCCTGGAAAAACAGCTTCCTCCACCCCATGCCAAGTTATGTGCTGCCATTTGAACAGGTATCAACTTCCTTGTTGTTTAAAAGGAAAGGGCCCTGGTGGCGCTGATTCTGTGACTTGGTACACAGATGGCGGATCCAGTGCTGTCATAAAGAATTCAGTGATCCCAGAACTGATTTATTTCATTTTATTTTTAAATCTGAAGACCAGGTTCTTTTGAGGTATTTAGTTCTGAGCACCAGCATTTGCAGATGTATCACTGCTCAGGGCAGAAATGCCTTCTTGTGCAGGGAAACCTCCCAAGTTTAATGAGCCTCCTCTCCTCCTGCTGGTAAGACCAGAGAAGTGCTTCTAACATTGTTAATGAAGCAAAATTATCCTTCTTTTAACCCTGCTGCAGCATCTGGGGTCATCTTTTTGTTTACTGTGTATTTGTTTTTGACTTTCAGAAGGTCCTTGTGGCATAGCCCAATAAAGACTAGGGAATAAAACAAACAGATGCAAAACAAAACAAAGTCTTGAATCATTTCCAGGTACCACCACCCCACATGGCAATGTGGCTCTCAGCTTATAAGGTGATTTTATTTGAGAAGCCAACTGTGTTCTACATAACTTATACTGTCACCTGTCACATTGTAATATACCTAGTATATTAGTCCATTTTTACACTGCTATAAAGAACTGCCCGCGGCAGGGTAATTTATAAAGGAAAGAGGTTTAATTGGCTCCCAGTTTTGCATGGCTGGTGAGGCCTCAGGAAACGTACAATCGTGGTAGAAGGAGAAGCAAGGCACCTTCTTCATAAGGCACCAGGAAGGAGAGTGAACACAGGAGGAACTACCAAACACGTATAAAACCATCAGATCTCGTGAAAACTCACTCACCATCATAGAACAGCATGGAGGAAATCGCCCCTATGATTCAATTACTGCCACCTGGTCTCTCCCTTGACACATGGGGATTATGGAGATTATAATTAAGGTGAGATTTTGGGTGGGGATACAGCCAAACCGTATCACCTGGCAAGCATCAGACACCTATGGTGCTTTTTCACTTGTGCTCCTCCTTCATCTTTCATTTTCACCTTAGTAGACGAAGGCACAGGCAGTGGAAGCATCAAGGTGCCTTTTGCAAAGGCTAATGGGGGCCCAGTAATGCTCATGCAGCCTGTCTGTGGGGACAAAGAATAAGGTTGGTACAGGGGACCTGGAGGATTAATGCCTGTCACATGGAAGGCCCTCCATCGGTAGTTATTGGAATAATAAATGAATGAAAGAGAAGCATCCCTGGGACCAGAGATATAAATTGGCAATCAATATCTAATATTAATTCCATTGTGCAGATGAGGAGACTGAGTTATTGAGATAGCAATTGATTTCCATAGGCTCAGCCAGCTAGCTGCTGTCTTGTTAATGTCAGAAACAAGACCAGACTTTATGCTTCTAAGCTCAGAGCCGAAAGTGTTTGTGCTAGATTTATGCGCTTGCCGACCCATTCCTGCTGATGGTCACTTTGATAAATCATTTCAATTAGAAGCAGATGTTATCATGGTATACATGGAGACAGGTCTTCCTGTTTCCAAACAGTGTAGTTGCTGTTTTATGGTTTCCTGTCTGTGTGTGGGTCTTTATTTGTACCAGTCTCGTAAACAAATAAGCAAATAATAACAACAAAATTAGCTGTGGTGGCATTTAAGTTTTCAGGAGAACTTTTTAATATAAAGTCTTGTGTATTTCTCCAGAGAACATGATCAGCCTGCTTGGAAAATGAGCAGAAAAATGAAGAGCTTGGTTTCTTGTATGGAGTAATCAGAGAGCACTCACATAGCAATGGTAGTTTCTGGAAATTTGGTCTGGAAAACAATAATTAAAAATCCTTCCTGCTTTTACAACATCTGGTACTAACCATCACATTCTGGGAATCTTGACTTGCATGAAGAGATTTTCTTAAATCATTTCTCTCTCATTTAGTATTCATATTTCCCATTTAGTATTCACGTGGCTTTTATTTTCTTATAATAATTTCCTTTTTTGATTATATATTTAATACTAATATAAATTTTGCATGAATTTAGGGAAGATCTGTAATGGCATAAAGATAAAATTTAAAAATCACTTATAATTCATTATTCAGAAATACCAATTTTTACCATTCTGGGGTATACCCTTTAATTCTTTCATATATTTTTAGTCTTTTTTTTTTTTCAAAATTAGAGGATCTATTATACATTTTGTTGTGCAATCTGCTTTTTATTACTTAAAGGTTTTTGTGGAAATTTCTCCCTGCAATTAAATATTCTTCTAAATACAGTTTTTTAAAAGGTGGCACAGTTCTAATGTTGTAAATGTTTCTATAGTATAGTAAATGTACTATATTTACTTAACCATTTCCTTATGGTAAAATTTTAACAGTATTCTGACTTTTATAGTTCATATGCATATGGATAATATAGCATCTATTTTTATATCTGTAAACTTGCTTCTAGAAATACATTTATTTTGAGCAGTAAAGTATCTGATTTTGCTTTTGGATCACTCTTTCCCCCTGGGACCTTGGAATCAGAGCAAAAAATGAGAAAAAGAAAAGTTGGGGCAAGTTAGTATTAGTTGAACTGTAAAAATTCTTCCTGCCTGCCAGCCTGCCTTCCTGACTGCCTCCCTCCCTTGCTATAATAAGTGCCTACCGTGTTTCAGGCATAGTGCTAGCCCTATGGAAGAATAATAAGCAAGTGCTAGTTCCTACTTTAATAAACATATCACAGAAAGTGGAAGCTGCAGATGTGTCTAGCAGTTTAACATGGGCGAGTGGAGGTAGTAGGTACCTGAGATTATATTAGCCTTGTAGGAAGGCAAAGTAGGTGATTGCTGAGCTGATGAGATTTGAGGGATGCTGCTTAAAGGCATGTGTGTTTGTGCATATGTCTATATACTTCATGGGTGGCCAAGGGCATGCAGTAGAGAGAAAGTGGGTTGGATGAATTGAGTGCCATTGACTCATAAACTGGGAAACTCAGTGCTTCATGCTCAGTTCATTTCTGAAAATATTAATACTTTTTTTTACTTTTTTTTTTCTTTTTACAATTTCAGTAGTTTTTGGGGTACCTGTGGTTATTATTATTTTTTTTTTGTTACATGTACAAGTTCTTTAGTGGTGATTTCTGAGATTTTCATGTACCTATCACCCAAGCAGTGTACACACTACCCAAATGTAGTTTTTTGATAACCCCTCCCAAGCTTTCTCTGCTGAGTCCCCAAAGTCCGTTATATAATTCTTATGCCTTTGGGTCCTCATAGGCTTAGCTCCCACTTGTGAGTGAGAATATACGATATTTGCTTTTTCATTCCTGAGTTACTTAACTTAGAATAATGGCCTCCAGCTCCATCCAAGTTGCCGCAAAATACATTATTTCATTCCTTTTTATGCTAGAGTAGTATTTCTTGGTGTATACATACCACATCTGTATCCATTCGTTGGTTGATGGGCACTTAGGCTGGTTCCATATTTTTGCAGTTGTGAATTATGCTGCTATAAAAATGCATGTGTGTGTGTCTTTTTCATATAGTGACTTCTTTTCCTTTGGGTAGATACTCAATAGTTGGGATTGCTGGATCAAATGGTAATTCTACTTTTAGTTCTTTAAGGAATCTCCACACTGTTTTCCACAGTAGTTGTACTAATTTACATTCCTACCAGTAGTGTAAAAGTGCTCCCTTTCACCACAACCACCAAGATCTATTGCTTTTTGACTCTTTAATTATGGCCATTCTTGCAGGAGTAAGGTGGTATCTCATTGTGGTTTTAATTTGCATTTACCCAATGATTAGTCATGTTGAACATTTTTTTCATGTCTGTTGGCTGTTTGTATATCTTCTGAAAATAATTATAAAATACCTACTTTGTGGAATTCACAGGCTAAAGTCCTATGAAATTTATTCTTGCACCCACATGTTCCATCATATTGCAAACTTCTATCTCATTTATCCATGTTCATTAACCAAATTGCAAACTCTTAACACCAGAAGAGTAAGTAAAGGAAAAGAAGAAGCAATTACCCCCAGCTGGCTGCCAGTCTCCTGTTTCTGTTCCCAGGACCAGATTCTCTTATCCCTGGAGTGTGCTCCCTGTTGGATTGGATGTGGCTGATGTGTGGGTAAAATTGGACCATATCTTGTCATTACTGTGTCTCTGCTGACAGAAGTCATGAGGTCAGATTGTGTCTCAGGTGTTGTCTGATCAGGGAGGCTGCACCTGCTGTGGGGTTCTGGTCTCAGTCTCCCGACTGGAGTACAGTCCTCCTACCATGCCCACTTCTCTCTTCTCTCCACACCCCCATCCCCAGGCTCCTGTCTATCAGACCAAGACAGGTTTCCCACTGGCCCACGAAAATTCTTAATTACAATGGGGACTTCTCTCTTGTTGACTTTTTACTACTAAAATCCTCATCAAGGTCCTAATCAATAATAGAGAAGCTGATTATCTTGTGTAGGGTGACATAGTATAGTTAGACTTGGGGACAGAAATATTTTTGTAGCCATGTCTTATTGTCCAGTACAAAGTTATCTTTGATTCAGACACTCAAAACAAACATTCCATATAAAAAGAACTTGCTAACTAAACATAAACACATTTAGCATATGAGGGGAGATAACCATGCTCTTTAGTAAATTTCCCATGTACTGGTAAAACACATATTTTGAGACAGAGCTATATACAAGCTAATAGAAAAATATTGTAATTATAGGCTGGGCTTGGTGGCTCACACCTGTAATCCCAGCACCTAGGGAGGCTGAGGAGGGTGGATTGCTTGAGCCCAGGAGTTCGAGACCAGCCTGGTGAACATGGTGAAACCCCATCTTTACTAAAAATACAAAAACTAGCTGGGCATCGTGGTGGGCACCTATAATCCCAGCTGCTTGAGAGGCTAGGCAGGAGAATCGCTTGAACCCAGGAGACGGAGTTTGCAGTGATACAGTGAGCTGAGATTGAGACACTGCACTCTAGTCTGGGTGACACAGGGAGACTCTGCCAAAAAAAAAAAAAAAAAAAGGAAAAGAAAAGAAAAGAAAGAAAGAAAAATATTGTAATTATCTATAAAAGTGGTTTAAAATTATGCTTTTCTAAAATTGTGACTTTTCGAGCAATTCGAAAGTGTCATAAATTGTGAGCTAAATTTTTAATTCCTATTTAATATTTAAAAAAACTGGGGTTTAGAGAGGTTAAATTGCCTGCCAAAGGTTACCCAACCAGTAAGTTCAAAAGAGGGAATTTGAAGTTGAAAGTATTCTTAACCAATTTGCGTCTTCAAAAGACAATGTTTAGTGAACAGCAATATGTCATGTTATTTCATTCAGTACTCATCACTACCTTCTGAGGCATTATTCTTCTTTTACTAATGAGGAAACTGAGGCCCTAAGGGATTAAGAGTAGTGCTCAAGGTACATGTTTGTTATGTGACAGGTCAAGAGGGAGTCTCACCAAGTCTGTGTAACTCCAAAATCCGTGAAATCCCAGTGCACCTTAATTCCTTCTGGAGCTGATATGATTGGAAATAAGATTGGTTTCTAAAAAAACTTGCTTCCACTTCCTCTAGTTTTTCGGACTTGAGAAATCACTAGAAATGGGAATAAGTTGGATTTGGGTAGGGAGAGAGGAAAGGAACCAAGTAACTCCGAGCAGGGGCAGAGAAAGGAGATTTTTTTTTTTTTCCCCTAGCTCAATTTTCAAATGATTTTCGAATCATTTTTTTTCTTTCAACCAAATTCAGAGCATGCCCCATTTATTTGCAAACCTGGCTGGTATAATTTTTGTCATAGTAATTCACGTTTTCATAATTTTCATTTGAGATTGCAAAATGCTCTTGCACAGCATTTTAAAATAGCAGGCAAACCAGCCTCGGAGCTCCTTCCCTGGGAAGGGTGGCGGTGGGGGTGGGAGCTCTTCTCCTAAAGGACAGAAAGGCGGAGCCACAGGAGCTCCAACACAGGAGAAGATCCCAAAAAAATAGGACACCCTGGAGGGTATTTGGCATATAACAAGGTTGAGCTAGATCCCAATCGAAGCAAAATCAAAGCAGCCTGGCCTCACATTGGAGATGGGAGTCTGCCTGGAGCTGACAAAGCCCAGGCTAGGCAGGGCTTAATGACAGGAAAGGAAATGAAGACATTCCTCCGCTCTCCTCCCACCTTCTTTTTCTCAGACCCAAAGATGCTGTATCAAATTTCATGCGAGGTGGAAAGAACACATATGCTGCCTGCAGATGCCTCTGCTCACAGGTCATTTTGGCCCTGCCTGAAGTCAGTACTTTAAATGCATCCTCAAAGGAAATGCTAAAGGAGATCTTTCCCCTGCCAAAACACATATACGCGTGCATTCTGGAAATGAGGAAGGCTTCAAGGAGAAGTTTTCCTGGGAGAACCCAAAAAGCTCCTGGCCATGAGACCTGACAGAGCAAAGTCCTTGCCAACTGGTGCTGTGGGGACCAGAGAATGCTTCATGGCCCAAGGAGTAGAATCTTGCAGCCAACTCTGGAAGGGTTGGCCAGGGTTTCACATGGGAGTTTGCATTCTTCAGGCGGGGCCAAGTAGTTGGCACCTATACAACAAAAGCATTCCCTAATGGGAAGCTTCATCTTTGGCTTCTTTGATGTATGCCTTTCTGTCTAGGGTATCCCAAGATTTTATTAGCTAAGGCAGTTTTGTAAAAACAAAACAAAAACAAAACAACACAAAAAACCACAAAAAATAAAAACAGGCGAACGAACAAAAGAACAATAAGAACACCAAGGAAACATACTATCGTGTTAAACACACACACACACACCCCACTACTTACCTTGTAACCAGATCCCAACAACTAACATCTTAGTACCTTCTTCAGATGGCTCTTGCATTCAGAAGTAATTTTACCTTTGACTAATCACATTTTGAAGTTAGTCTTCATGTAAACCAGTGATTTTCAACCCGGGAAGCACCAGGGCCTTGTACTTAGAGATTCTGATTTAATTGTTCTGCAGCAGGTCCCAGGCTTGGGTGTTTTCTTTTTTTTTTTTTTGAGATGGAGTCTCGCTCTCTCGCCAGGCTGGAGTGCAGTGGCACAATCTCGGCTCACTGCAACCTCTGCCTTCAGGGTTCATGCCATTCTCCTGCCTCAGCCTCCCAAGTAGCTGGGATTACAGGTGCCCACCACCACGCCCAGCTAATTTTTTGTATTTTTAGTAGCCATCCTGACTTGGGTGCTTTTTACCTGCTCCCTGCCTGGTTCTGAAATGCAGCCTGGGGCTGGGGACCCCGATATCCCTGGAGAAGCACTACACACCTTCCTTACCTGTTTCCTGCATCCTTCCTGCTCTGCCTAGATGACAGCAAGAGCGGCAGGAATCAGAGGTTAAGCCATATTACGATATGCTCTCCATATTGTATTTCAATGGATTCCTTGTGTATTTTACTGTCACACTTTTGAGATACAGGAAATCCTTTTGACCTATTGATTTTGCGGAGCAGGTTTCCAGAAGTGTTAAGAATGCTCTGGCGGTCCTATGTAACCGACACAGTAATCCAGGGGTTTAGCAGAATATATTAGCCTCTGGCTGTGACATCCACAGAAAACTTCCCCGTCTGGAGACACACATCTGAGAGAACATACTGGCATCTTTTCATTCACCTGAAAAATCAAGAAAACGCAAATGTAATCCATGTTTGGATGGATTTCGCGCTCGGAGAGCATCCTACTGGTCATTAATGAACCTTTTCACATTACCACAATCACACCGTGCTTCCTGCTTTTTAGCTGATGAGGTGGAAGATCTTGGAATACTTGGTCAGAGTTATCTACTTTTGATAAGACCAACCAGTTCATAGTTTCTAACTGCAGTGAGTCCACTTCCCTTGTGATGAATACATGGCTCCCTTTCAAAGCCACATGGAGAAATGATTTTTGACTTAAGGACTGAGAAAATAAAAAATATCTTTAGTTCTTAGGGCATTATTTCTGACTAATTTGTAATATCCCAGGAGTCTGAATAGAACTTCTTGAGCTATGTTGCATAATATAGTAGGATTCCACATTTTAAAAATGTAGGAGGTAGATATTTTATATGCTATATAGTATCTAAGAAAATATTTTAATAATTGCCTTTCAAAGGATTAGTAACTAGAAGACAACACATTCAATATATTATCTGGGTTCTTTGAAAACTTTATAAATTTGAGAAAATCAGTATAAAATTTCCTCAAAGATACCCTAAAATCTATAGTTCAGTTTGGACATCTTAGCCTTTAATTAAACAAGCAGCATTTAATTTTACATGTTCTTAAAGACAGGTAAAATTTTTTAAAAAATCTCTAGTTTAGTTTGGACATTTCAGCTCTTAAGTAAACAGCACTTTATTTTATTTTAAAGTGCTATTTATTTATTTAAAAACATTTACATAGCTCAACATTCCAAGGGGGCAAATAGTTAAAAGTGAAAAGCTTTGTGCTGGCCTGTCTCCCCACTACCCAACTTTCACTTTTGCAATTCAAACAGTGCTACAGTTTCTTGTATAGGTAACCTTCATTTATGCTACATTTAACCAGAATTGGAGAAGGAAATAGATCATTCTCACTGAAGCCCAGAAAACAAGTTTTGATAGAAAATGGGGGAAGAAGGAAGGTGGCATTATTTTTGAATATGAAGTACAGTAATATTTACTGCCAAGTTACTTTCCAAAGTGAATCTCTGTTAATCACCACCCAAACATAATGCCTCCTCGGTAGATGCTGAGAAATACTTGCTCATTTAATTGGCTGTTGATGGAGTGATATCTTCCTAACACATCATTTGGTCTTGTGTGTTTTATTCTGTTTCCACATCCTCTGTGAGGTTCTAGAATTAGGTAAATTGGGACCAGGCATGATGGCTCATGCCTGTAATCCGAGCACCTTGGGAGGTCAAATTGGGAGGATTGCTTGCACTCAGGAGTTCAAGCCAGCCTGAGCAGCATAGTGAGACCATGTCTCCACAAAAAAAGTAAAGAAAATTAGCCAGGCACGATGGCACGTGCCTGTAGTCCCAGCTGCTTGGGGGGTTAAAGCTGGAGGATCGCTTTAGCCCAGGAGTTTGAGGTTCCAGTGAGCTGTGATTGCACCACTGCATTCCAGCCTGGGCAACAGAGTGAGATCCTTTCTCTCTAAAAAAAGAAAAAAAAGAAAAAGAAAAAAATTAGGTAAGTTGGCCCTCCTTACCTTTGATTTCCCTGTTTCCTTTGACCAGCCTATTACCCTCGTTTGACTTGAAGACTGGAGTTCCTAGCTTGCCCCTTCCCACACGTGCAATTTGGATTCACAGGTGGAACTCCAGGTCATTTTCACGGTGCTGAGAAACTTGAAGCACTTTCTCCTGAGATGTGGGGCAGGAGAGAGCTGAGGAACTTTTCCTGCTGTGTTAAGAGCTGCCTCCTACGTTCCCAGCAGGAAAGAGAGCCCAGTTGGGGTAAGAAAGCAGTTTTTTAGCTACTGCTGCATGTCAAATAGGGCTTCCTATTGTTTTGTTTACCCTATTGGCTAATTCTATGATTTTAGTTCCAGGAGGATTTTGCCAGGTGGCAAATATTCTACGTGCCTGGGAAACAGCAACACCATAGCAGAGAGAAACAGTGCAAGGCTCTGTTTTGACCAGGACAACCCTGACTTTTATTCTCTACCATTTTTTTCCCTCTTTGATATCCTTATTTTCAAAAACCCAGAAAAATGCATGAAATGGGCTATACCGGACAGGTTGAAGCTAAGAAAGCAGTTTCCTTAGCAACTGTAGCCATATGAAAGGCTGGCAAGTCGTCCTTGTCTCATTTTTCATTTTATTTTCTGCAGTTCCTGAAAAGAGGTCAGATGCTCTGTGTTAAGTTCACGTTGCAGTTTTGCTTGTGGTACCTTCTGTACCAGAGCTAGGCAGGCAGATAACTGTCCATGTTACTGAATGCTTTTGTTTATTTCAGTTAGAAATGAGCACATGTATTTGCAGTTGGTTCTCAAAGAATCATAGAAGAGTTCTTTGTGAAGAGTTCAAAAGCAAAAGTATAAAAGCAAAGGCCACATATTTGCAGGTTGTTGGTCTTTAATGAGAGCTCTTCTGATTTCAAAGTCATATCAGAATATTTTTGGTAATGGCAGACGGAACCACATTAAAAAATTTAAATTAGTCCTCCACTAATATGATGCCTCTTCTAAAATTATTTGCAAAATCTAAAATGGAAGTTTTTGGTTAATTTTAAGTTTCTAAATTCAATTCAACAATATTTGTTGCAGCTCTGATTCACTAAGAACTGCAGGGCATAAGCAGATGTGATAAGATGGTCTGTGCCCTCGAGGAGTTTCAAATTTAGTCCTGGGAATAAGACAAATACAGCGTAATTACGACTACAAGGAAGAAAGTGATAAATGGCACGAAGCAGTGGTTATCGACCTTGACTGCACGTTGGAATCACCTGGGGAGCTTTAAAAACACCAGTGCGAGGGTCCTTCTCCCCAAGGTTCTGATTTCATTGGTGTGGGGTACAGCCTGGGGATTGAGATTTTAGAAAGGCTTGTCAGGTGACTCCAATGTGCCCTTGAGGTTAAGGACCCCTAGCGAAGAGTGCCCGAGAGATGTCCAAGAGACCGTTGTGGTTGGTTGGGGTGAGAAATTGTTTACTTTCAGGTAGCATTTAAGAAAGGCCTTGAAAAGTGGGTGTGAGTTCATCAGGCAGAGAAACTTGGAAGGGAAAGGACTTGTTTGCAGAGGAGAAAAAATATGAGGAAAGCCACGAAGTGTGAAACAGGGTGGGTGGGTGCGTGCGTATTTAGGGAACTGTGAGCAAACGCCCTCCACGTGAGTGTGGAGTAGCCGTGTCCAGGAGAACGGGAAGCTTTGAGGCAGATTGGGAAATCCTGAGGGGGGTAAGGTGAAAAGATCCTGAGCTGGAAGCCAGACTTGCTTCAAATTTGCTTTCTTGCTTTTAACTGCGCCTTGAGGTCTTTGGGGGTTTGAGCCCAGTTGTGATTGGGGGAAGTCAAACAGAAGGGAAGATAAGAAAAAGAGCTTATTTATGGGAGAAGAGGATGAGTTCAATAGTCGACAAAATCACTGCAGTTAGGAGGAATCTTGGAGATACTTTGGTTAATCTCCTTTGTTTTCCAGTGGAGGAAGCCCTAGAGGAAACTGACCTAGGACAATTACATGACTAGTTAATGGGCTGTTGTGATTCAGGTGGAGATGTCCAGCAGGCAATTGACAAACAGGTGTGAAGCTGAAGAGAGGTCAGGGATGAAGATATAATTTTGTGACTCACTTTCAATGAGACTTGGGGGTGAGAGGAATCTGGAAAGAAGAGAGAAAGTGATATTTAGAAGGAAAGAGAATTTGAAACCCACAAAAGAGGCATAGAATTAGCATCAGAGAAATAAGAAGAGAATCAGAATAATTTAGTGGTGCGGATGCCAAGAAAGAGAGTGTTGAATAAAGATCCTTCACAGAGGAAGGATCAACATGCAAAAGGCTGGGGAGAGACTGCAAGCATGTGGGCTTGCCAGAGGCCCTGGGATTAGAGGCTTGAATACAACTTGTGACACCATTGTGCACTGGTGGGTGGGACGTAGATGTTAGGAGTGGTGCATGAAGGCTGCTGAGAAAGAGGCTATGAGCTTTCTTCATGTGCTGGGTGGCCCTTCCCCAGTTCTTGTATTTAGTCATTTTTCATCAATTAAAAGACAAGTAATTGTGGTGAAAAACAGACTATGCTTTCTGAGGAGCAAACAAAAGCCTCCAATTTTAAAATTTCAATTAAAATCAATGAAAAAAATGACATTCTATACTATGAGCTTGAAAATATAAAATGAATAGCTTAAAAAACCACCATAATTAGTTATCTTTCCAGTCTAAGACTTAGACCTAAGTCACTTATAAAGGAATACCAATGGATGGGGTGTGAATATGTACATAGATTATGAATATTATATTTGATAGATCAGGAGAGAGAAAGGAAAAGTAGGGTGTTGAAGACAGTACAAATGAAAAGACTCTAGATTTTTCCTTTGGGGAGTGCAGACAGCATGCTCCAAGCTGTTGAGTGGCTCTGCTTAGCAGTGAGAAAACCCAAAGGCATCGTGCCTCCCAGAATGCCCCTCGGCTGCCCAGAAATAGAGAGTTAATGAACAGGGACAGACACTACCAACAAAAGAAGAAATGCTTTATTTATTATTCACTAATCTCCAGGGTCCCTGTGCTATTCAGAATTAACATGCTCTCTGGAATAATGGTTTAACACCTCCTGGTTTGACAGAGCTGTGCTTATCCAAGCACGTGCAACGTTTTTTTTTTCCTGAGAGCCACGATGGAGCATATAGTGGAGTCCCTGACTCTTCCAGCCTTTGAAGGGCATCTGGTTCACCCTCCTGCCCCAATATGAGAATGACCTCACAGCATAACTGACAAGGGCTGCCTTCTCTTATATGTTTTTAGTGTTAGGGAGTTCACCACCTAATAAGGTAGCCCGTTCTGTTTTAAGTGATTTTATAACCTTTAGAAAATGTTCCCATATATTGAATTCTTTCTTTCTATAGCATTCATCTTGTACCTGGTCCTAGGTCTTCTCTCCTTCAGGTTTCATCATTTCCCTCAAGCTTTTCCTCTATGAACTATTGAATTTGTACTCTGCTACAGTCTTTATGTTCATTTGCTTTATGATATGAAAATAAAATCTAAAAAAGTCTTAGCTTATGTACCCAAATCAAAATTCTGTCCTATGATGTCCAGGTCCATTGGGATCAGGTATTCCTTTAAAAAGTCCTTGAAACCAACACAATGTTGTTAACTTCATTTGCTCGTTCATGCTAGCAGAGTCTAGGCTCCTCTTAGAATCTGAATGGAATGATTTATTATGTGTCTTTGAAGAGCATCTTTCTGAGCCAGGACTTCCATCCCGTATGTCAGACCTACTGAAGGGAGCCAGTCTATGTTGTGAATGCAAAGGCATCACTTTCTTTGGTGGTGAGCTTGGGCGATGTCTGGGCTATCAGAAAAATCTAACAGTTATCACTTACAGAAGCCCATTTGCAGTCAAATCACAGAACTAAAAAAAGGAAAAAAAAAAAAATCCCACGTTAGGGAGGGAATTTTTGCTATTTTGTTTTTCAAGATAGCATAACACCATAGATGTCACAAGTGTGTCTTTGACAAATTCCTGCTGAGTTGATTTGAACAGAATCTGCTTCTTGTCTCTGAACTTAACATTTTCCTGTGGAAGTACTGGAGGAGTGCCTCCCCACAAAACAAGAGAGACATCTTTGGACAATTTCTTCTTCTATGAAGGGTATTTGGATTCTATAGTAGTTCTTTGCAAGACTAGGTCAAGAATTCTGTGTTAGACATTATTTTAAACATTTTTTTTGTAATTGATAATACAAATGAGAAAACTAGAATAATCAGCAGACAAATTGGATCAGGAAATCTATGCTAGCGTCTTATGCAGGGCAGCATAAATGCTTACAGTTCTGTATCTCAAGTATCCAAAATGCTCACCTTCCATATCTGGATTCTTCAGAGTCCTCAGGATATCTGGATGACTGCTTTCAGTTGTCACATTTTTGCTCCTTAGGGAATTAACATTGTTATTTTTGTCCACAATGACTAAGAGATATGCAAATAAATCACAAATGATTTTTTTCTGTACATAGTTTTCAGGGCATTTTACCAACTCCTTTTACATAACTTTAAATATAGTGTGAATTGAGGTGAGACCAATTTATAGACACCATTCTCATCATTTTAACAAATGCCCTCATCATATCCAGCTCTATTACTTTTACCGTGACACGCAGTTCTTGCTAGTATCCCTTGGCTTATGTGGACTCCATGAGTTACGCTGGGGTCCCTGTGTAACAGATGCATTTTTAAGCTCCTCTCTGTCCCTTCTCTTCAGCCAGTCTGTCAATCTCCTTAATGACTCTTCCTCTTGGCCTTTTTTAGTACGGCATTTATATACATTAATGGTAGAAGCTTTATGTACAAATAAAGCTTGACACATTTTTCAAGTGTTGGGATGGCATTTAGTGGACACTTTGATGTTTCCTCTGTAGATTAGAGGGCTGGCAATTTTACTGAAAGGCCAATGCTTGGAAACAAAGCCAATGGCAAAGTGCTCCCCTTGCCCCACCTCCTTAACTTTTTTGGTTGAAGTATAACTTTTCCTACTATTTTAATGAAAGAACAGCTCGATAGGTGCTAGGCTTCCAGATGCCAGGGTGTTTGGAAGGGTGAGCTGAAGGAAAGAGAATGAAGAGGTAGTATAGACAGAAGATGTGTGGAGTCTGTAATTAAGTAAAAGAGAGGAGAGGTAGGTGAGTTTGGAAAGCAGAAGTCTGAGCTTTCTCAATAAATTAAGAGTCTCTCTCTCTCTCTCTCTCTCTCTCTCTCTCTCTCTCTCTCTC
>NW_016820817.1:297430-338201 GCF_001698545.2 Rhinopithecus bieti | reverse complement strand
AGCCCTCAGATAATACCACACATCTACAGCCATCTGATCTTTGACAAACCTGAGAGAAACAAGAAATGGGGAAAGGATTCCCTATTTAATAAATGGTGCTGGGAAAATTGGCTAGCCATAAGTAGAAAGCTGAAACTGGATCCTTTCCTTACTCCTTTATATGAAAATTATTCAAGATGGATTAGAGACTTAAATGTTAGACCTAATACCATGTTCTTCTATTTCTAAGAGTAGCAGATCCACTCCAGAGCTGACCCTGAAGAAGGAACTGAACTTGTGTCATGACTCAAGGAAGCTGCTGTTTTGGTGGAGGGCATGGCTGAAAAACCCTGCCAGGCCATTTTTACATGAATATCTTCACAGGATCCTCTGTGCTCATGGGCACAGCCTAGGCTCTGAGGAACAGGATGACTCTGTTGGGTCATTAGCAAATACTTGCCAAGGGTAGGAAGGAGGAAGGACTGGAGGATGAGGTCAGGTACCAGAAAAATAGGTGAGTCTAGTGGGCATCTTGTGTGTTTCAGGGTTGTGACATCCTTCTTTCTCTAGGTAAAGTTCCAAGATTGAGCAGGTGACATAGTCTCCCTACCTCCTTTACTTTCTGACTCCTTTCAACCATATTGGTTTGTGATCGTCCAGTCAGGAACTTTTATCTCATCCATCTCTGGGCTTACTTGGGTGCCTGACGTGGAAGGCACTGAATATGAGCTTTCTGAGCCAGTCACCCCCTGTTAAGATGCTTGCTTCCATGTGTGTTCCAGTTTGATGGACCCATCCTCCCATCAGACTCTTCAAAGACTTGCTTTTGAATTTCAACATTGTCTAGCACAACATCTTTTTAAAGGACAGCAATAATACATTTTAAATAAAATTACTGTTTCAGACATGTTTTAATTTTATACACTAATTTTTTAAACAAAGAAAATTTGATTTTTAATATTTTATTCTATGACTTTATACTTATAACATGTTATTTTGTAAAAAATGATAGATAGTTACAAAGCTTAAAAATAATGGAATGCCCACAACCACCACCCAATCTGTTAGAATGTTACTAAAACTCCCATCCTGTGTGTTATCTTACCCCAAATCCTGCTTCTGTTCAGTGGGTAGCTACATTTATGCTAACATTTATGATTAATGGCTCATTGAATTTCCTCCTAAATACAGTTTTATCTTAATGTGTATAATCTCAAACAAAATATTGTTTAGTTGCATTTGTTTTTAAGTTCTATTTTAAAATGCCCATCATTTTACTTGTAGATTTCTCTTGCCTTCTTCTCTTTGCTTAAAATTATGTTTCCAAATGTATTCATGTTGCATGTAGCTGTTGCTTGCTTGTTCATTTTCACTGCTACATAATATTTCATGATGTGAAAATACAATAATTGTTTATTTCCCTTTCCTGTTGACAGGCATTTGACAAGTTTTTGCTATTATATTTGGCTGGTAGGAACCACCAGATGTGTATGCATTTATCTGGGGCATATACAATGGGAAGCAGGGCCTGCAGGTATTCAACTTTGCAAGACAATGTCAAACTGTTTTCCAAAGTGGATCTACCAATTTTCCCCAAAGCCGCCTATGAGATTTCCCCACTGATCTGCTTTCTCTTTAACCCTCGATATTGTCAGACTTAGCACTTTTTTAAACAATCGAGTGGGTACGAAATGACATATTTTTATTTCTGTACTTAGGTAAAGCCCCCAGATTTAGCAAGTGGCATTGTTTCTCCTCCTTTACTTCCTAAATCCTTTCAACCACATTGATCTGTGATCTTCCAATAGAGGGGCTTTGTCACATTCATCCCTGGGCTTAGCTTGGTGCCTGACATGGGAAGACTTGTTGATCTGAGTTTAGTAGAGACTCCACAGAATTTGGATCAACAGAAGCTTAGAGCTAGATGGGATTTACCAAATGGAGCATCTGAGAAAGCCCAGAACCAGACAGCAGGAGGTTGGTGTGCGCTCTCTCTCTCTCTCTTTCTCTCTCTCTCTCTCTGTGTGTGTGTGTGTGTGTGTTTGTATCTATACATATAACACAATTGTGTGTTATGGAGAACAAGCATATTGACGTGTTGATATTAACACAGCCCCCATGCAGGAGAGGAGAGGACAGGATGAGGGCCGTGCAGTCTGACAGATTTGTTCTCTTGAAAAGTGGTGAAAATGACTGCTCTGCTGAAGGGACTGTGGGTTGTGGGGATCGTTGCCAGTTGGAGAGCATTCTGCAAAAGATGAGAGAGTGTGTGTGAGTGAGAAAGAGGTACCTTTGAAGGAAGAGTGTGAGAGAATTTGCTGGAGTTTGAGGAGTCTGTAATCACAGATTTGGGAAGTGAGAGAATTGGAGAGAAGAGGAAAGAAGATTCTAAGAATATTGCCATGACCTGTGTATTCAGATCCTCTTTTAAGATTCACCAATAAATAAAATTAAGAATTTTAATCACTAAAGTCCTGTTGGAGATTTAGCCACATTTTCTTAACTTGTCAAAACTTTGTAATGGAACCAAATGCAGTTCATATAATTTTAGATATATATTCACACATATCCTAAAACTGTAACCACAGTAGTCTGAAAAATATCATATGTTTTTATGACCACCATTACCAAATATTTTACTTAAAGGATAAGATCTAAATGCTACGGGCCCAAAATACAATGAAGATTTGCCATTGTAAGCAAAATATCTCCTTATAACCAATAGTTCTCTTTCAAAACATTTTCAAAATATAAAACGTAATATATGCTAGATGGATATTGTAAACCAATAAAAGACAAATAAACAGAAATACTCTTATACTGAATCTCAACATTAGCTTTTGGTTTCAGGTGCAATATACTTATTCTGATGGGCAAAATCATTCAAATTTATTTTAACGTGTGTGCAATTATAGCATTCTCCTCTACATGTGGGTAAGAATACAGTTGTGTTTAGTGAGGCTAAGAATATAGCTGTATTTAGCTGGGCTAATGTTTCCACTGTCATATCTACTAATCAAAAAGCCAAGTTTTACTGGCATTTCTCAGCATTCCTATTAGGGACTAAATGTATATTTGTTTACTTGATACTTCTTTCAGAGGTTCTCTTTCCATTTCTGGCCTTAACGTGAAACCCTTATACTGTATACCAAGTAATAAATTTAATGAAGAGCAAATCTATTGGATATTTGAACCACTGCATTCCATGTAAAATGTGTCTTTTTAAACCTATAACAGATATTAAAAATATGCTCAAATTTTTTGGGGCCTCCCATGTCAGCCTTCCTGGAATCCCTTGAAAAGCATTGTCTTAGATATGATTGGATGTGCTCTCAGGGTGACATTTTCTGTATTAAGGTTTCCCTTTTTATTGATAAAATGTCAATACTGTAGCACAGCGAATCATATCCACCTGGATGTCTGACCTCCACACATCCTAATGTACCCTGGCTTCAGAAACTCCATTTTGCAGTAGCAGTGCCCTCCTTTCTCTTCACAGGCAACCTCTCTTGCCCCTCCTTCCAACAATCTGTCAGACAGTCACTGATTTTTCTTTGCTGGCAATGCACTGTTACCAGTAATTGCAGAAACCATTAATAAAGTGGGTGGGAGGGGTGAGGGGGAGAGGGAAGCGAGACACAAGGGGAATAAGTATTGTACATAGCCCACAGGCTTTTCCCTCCCACACATATGATGCACTGTTGTTCCCCGCCTCACGTGGGAAAATGTTGTCCTGCTGAAAATACACCTTAAAGGCAGCTCTGCCTCAAAGTTATCACATATGCATATTAATAACACACACTTTGTAGTGCCTAGAGTTGTTTTTAATGAAGCAAGCTGAAATATACCAGCAACTTTCTCTTCTTCTGAGTGCTGCAGTTGATCCATAAGGGTGGGTTGGGGATGGTTTCTGCCCTGAAAAGAAAGATGAGAGAGGCATGGTTAGTAATTCTCTATGACAGAAATAGAGGGAAGGAAGCATCACCAGATGAAAGAAGTCCATCTTCCAGAAAGACCGAGGCTTTAGGAAGAGTTTTAGCGCAGGCTATGCATGTCAGTAAAAGTAAATAAAGATCAATGTAGGTGAGAGAAGGACCTGCAATGGAAAACCAGAGGAAGACAAGAAAATATTTGAGGAAGAGGCTTTGTGTGAGGAGGCATGAAGGTTCTTTTAACCCTGAGATGATGTTTTTCCGTCTTGCCAAATGCTCTTCCATTTTTTTATGGGACTTAACTTGCTTATTTAAAGAGAACAGATCACCTCTGTTAGCTGGGCCAAATGTAAGCTTGAATTTTTAGGGACGATATGGTGTATTCTACCTATCAAGTTCCCACTCCCTGGGGTCCATTACTCTAAAGAACAGCTGATTCTTGGGGGTTTAGCCATGAGGAAGACTGAGTAATCGATATTTGGCTTTCTTGTATTAGATGAGCCCAAGAGGCAGGTATGATTTTTCTAAAAGACTACTTAGCTCAGTTGGTTAGAACATGATGCTAATGAGACCATTATCTTGGTCTCATGTTCTTGTGGTTTAACTGTGTGGAAGAAATTTCTTCCATGCTCACAGAATTTACTCATGAAGAGAAACAGTGTGGCCTGCTCAAGACAAAGCCATCATCACCTCTGGGAAAGCAAATCACAGAGCCTAAGCTGTTCCTGTGTTTCTCACACCTGTTCTTTCTTTCCATTCTGGGAAGAGAGGTTTAGTGACCTGCCACAGCTTGTTTCAGTAGGCTTCTAATATTCTTCATGTCTCTAGTCTCTTCCCACCCTAATAATCTTACACATGAAGGCCAGGGCACCTCTATTCATGCCATCTTCATCAATGACCCTGTAGTTGAAACCCAATACCTTTCTATTTAAAGCCTTCTGTGTTCAATCCCTGGTTTTCCTTCCCATCTTGACTCCTCATCCTCTTTATCATTTAATGTTGCACTCAGATTGCATAATCCATTAGCCCTCAAATTTTCTCCATGTTTCTGACCTTTGTGTTTGCTCTTCTGATGTTACCCCTGGATGGAACACCCTCTCACCAATTATCTCAAAATTTTTTTCATTACATGGCATTGTTCAAGTGTCACCAGTTTTAAACTGGGAACAGTGGCTCACACCTGTAATCCCAGAACTTTAGGAAGTTGAGGCAGGAAGATTGAGCTCAGAAGTTCAAGACCAGCTGGGGCAACATAGTGAGACTCCTACAAAAAATTTAGCTAGGTGTTGTGGTGCGTGACTGTAGTCCCAGCTACTTGGGAGGCCGAGGCAGGAGGATCACTTGAGCCAGAAGTTTGGGGCTGCAGTGAGCTGTGACTGAGCCACTGCATTCCAGCCTGGGCAAAAACAGAGTGAGATCCTGTCTCAAAAAAAAAAAAAAAAAAAAAAAAAAAAAAAAAAAAAAAAAAAAAGAAAAAAGAAAAGAAAAGAAAAAAGGAAAAAAGTCACCAGATCCATAAAAAAATTTCTGTTCTCACAAATGGAGACAAACTCTCCATCTTCTACGTGTCTCTTGTACTTGTTTTTTTTTAACCTCTTTTAAGATGTGAGTAATGTTTTAATATAATTATAATCATTTTTTGTCAAGTATCTAAAAGTGCCAAACAGTATGGTACAAGGGGGGTTGAATATAAACATATGTAATCTCCTTGTATTAGTTAAGGTTATACTAGCTTCTCTAACAACCCCCCAACTTTTAATGATTTAACGTAATAGTCCAATGTGATATTACTGGTTAGCAGGAAGCTCTTCTCCAGGTGTTGACTGAAGGACAGCCTTAGTTTAATCTAGTTCAGGTTTTTCTACCTATTTTATTTATTAGTTATCTATTTCTGCATAACAAATCACCCCATCAAACTTACTGGCTTAATAAAACACATTACTTCACAATTTCTGTGGCTCAGAAATTTGAGAGAAGTTTAGCTGGGTGGTTCTGACTTCAGGGTTTCTCATGAGGTTGCAAACTACTGGCAAAGGCCGTATCACCTGAAGGCTGGACTGGGCCTGGTGGATCTACTTCCAAGATGACTCACTCACAATACTTTGCCATTCAGGCCTCTTAACTGAGTGTCCTCATGGCATGGCAGCTGACTTCTCCCAGAGTGAGAGATGTAAGAAAGAGCAAGATGGAGCTTGTCCTTCATGACCTACCCTTGAAGTCACACTCTGTCATTATTTCTGCACTCTATGTGTTAGAAACAAGTCACTGAATTTAGATCACATTCAGGCAAGGGGAAACTAAGCTCCAGCTTTCAAAGAAAAGTATAACAAGGGATTTTGCACCCATTTTAAAACCACCACAGCCTGAAACCTTCCATGCCTTCCTCCATTTTGTGGGGCTATGCAATCTCCTAGGGCCTGCATTCTTTAGCTTCCAGCAGATGGAAAATGAAGAAAGCATGAAAGCACACCATCTTGCTAAAAACACTTGTCTGAAAATGACACTTATCACATCCATCCTCATTCCAATGACGAGTGTCATATGGCCAATTCTGGATTCAGAGGGTGGCTGGAAAATGTAGCCTCTGGCCAGGCAGCCATTTCTTGGTGACAGCACTCTGCAACTCACACCCGGCCCCAAAATTAACTTCTTCAGGGCAGAGACTGTCTTGTCTTTCATCGTATTCTTCATTCTACAGATAGCACAGACCTTGTGCAGAGCCAGTGTTTTTTAAATATTTCATGAAAGAATGAATACATAAATAATGGGATGGTAGCATTATTTTTCTATATATTTCAAAAGACAAATCCAGGCTTGCTTCTTAACTAGAATACACATGACTGTGCTACTCAAATTCTATTTACAACTCAGCTATGGCCTGTGTGTCTATGCTCAGAACAACCTAGGCGTGATGGTTCTCTTGTTATTTCTTATGAATTATTTATCTTCCCCCCTCTGAACTTTCTTCAAATGGCACATTGCAAAGGACTAGTTCTTTACTAAAGAATATTATATAAAGGCAAGAATGTTCAAAGCTTCTCTGCATCACTACACAAACAATTCAAGTAAGATGCTGCCAAATGCCAAAGTGATGGGATCACAGGGTAGCAGAGATAAGAGGTAAATTGTCATAGCAACCAGAGGACCTCCATTGGAATGACTGCACTCCAACTTAAAAGGAAGTTTTAAGAGCTTAAATACACACAAAGAAATGGCTAATTTCATAAAATGTCATTTAAAACAAGAGAATCTCTTTAAACTTTTCTGAGTGAATATAATTTAGAAAAAATATAATGTAAGAAAATGCCAAATCTGGGCATTAGTGAGTCTTGACCATAATATTTAATAAGAACAACAATTTTTGTTCATTATTAAATACATGTTTTTTTAATTTTAGAAAAAATTAGTTATTCATTTGGGAGTTATGATGGTAACACATGCTTAGTGTAGATAAATTGAAAATGTATAAAAGGTAAGAGAGGTAATTAAAACATAATCTGACTACCTAGAGTAAAAAAATCTAAAAAATATTTTTAGTATATATGGATATATGTTCAATTATATGTATATAAACAAAATTGAGATTTCTTGTGTATATTTCTTTTGGTATGTTGGCTTTTTACTGACATTATCTCACAGTTTCTCACATCTTTAATATTTTCAAAACATTACTTTCCATTATTTAGATATATCTTAAATTTGCCTAATTACTTCGGTGATGTTTGACATGTTGATTATTTTCATATTTTGGGTAGCATAAATAATTTTGTAGCCAACCCTATGAATGAACAATATTTGTCACATAATAAAGTATTAATAAATGTTTGATAAATAAATTAAAAGATGCAAATATTTCTGAATATCTCTGACTATTGCTATATTCCTAAAATGAATTATTATCTATTATTTTAAATTTTCATTTGTTTCTCAACTTAGGTTATTTTTATCTTGCCATATGTAGATTAATTCTTTTTTCTTTTTTATCTTTTTAATTTTGTATTGTACTTTGTAAGTTTAAGGTCTACAATATGATGTTTTGATATGCATACACATATGGAAGTGATTGCTACCATCAAGCAAATTAACATTTGTTAACATCTTCATCATCTCACATAGTTTCCTTCCTTCCTTCCTCCCTTCTGCCTTCCTGCCTTTCTGCCTCCCTCCCTCTCTCCCTCTCTCTTTCTTTGTGGCAAAAGTACCTAAAATCTAAACTCTTAGCAAGCTTTCAGTATACAATACAATATTATTAGCTAGGGTCCTCGTGCTATACATTAGATCTCTAGACTTATTCATCCTACAAAACTGAAACTTTGTATCCTTTGATCTACATCTCCCTACCACACCCCCAACCACCACCGCCACTATCATTCTTTTCTGTTTCTACATATTTGATTTGTTTTTGGATTTATCTGGAAGATTTATTAAACTTGCTGTGAGCATTTGGAATAAACTTGGCTTCTAATACCTAGATTATGGACCATTTTATGTAATGGCGGAAATAATAGTTTGCAAAACATGTGTGAGGGAGTTGGAACAGTCCCTTGTATAGCCTCTGACAAGTCAGCAGCTCGGGGATCCTAAGTTAACCTGAAAAGCAGTCTAGGCCACAAGGACTGCCACTCCTAGGTGAGTCCTAGTGCTGAACTGGGCCCAGGCACAGTGGACTGGTGGAGGGTACGTGATCATTACTTGGTTGGGGTGCCCCTTAAAGCAGATGCAGCTTAGATCACAACACCCAAGTCTTTTTGAATACCTGGAAAGCCTTCCCAAGAAGGATAGGTACAAATAATCCCAGACTGTATAGATTGTGAAAAAATATTTAACTCTTCAATGCTCAGACACAGACAAATATCTGCAAGTATCAAGACTGTCCAGGAAAGTATGAGCTCACCAAATGAACTAAATAAGTCACCAGAGACCAGTACTGAAGAAACAGAGATATGTGACCTTTCAGACAGAGAATTCAAAATTCCTTTTTGAGGAAGCTCAAAGAAATTCAAGATAACACAGAAAGAATTCAGAATTCTATCAGATAAATTTAACAAAGAGATTGAAATAATTAAAATGAATTAAGCAGAGATTCTGTAGCTGAAAAATGCAATTGGTATACTGAAGGATGCATCAGAGTCTTAATAGCAGAATTAAGCAAACAGTAGAAAGAATTAGTGAACTTGAAGACATGCTATTTGAAAGTACACAGAGGAGAGGAAAGAAAAAAACAAAAAACAGTGAAACACTTCTATAGCATTTGGAAAACAGCTTCAAAAGGGAAAATCTAGGCCGGGCGCGGTGGCTCACGCCTGTAATCCCAGCACTTTGGGAGGCAGAGGCAGGAGGATCACGAGGTCAGGAGATCAAGACCATCCTGGCTAACTTGGTGAAATGCCATCTCTACTAAAAATACAAAAAATTAGCCAGGCTTAGTGGCAGGCTCATGTAGTCCCAGCTACTCAGGAGGCTGAGGCAGAAGAATGGCATAAACCTGGGAGGTGGAGCTTGCAGTTAGCTGAGTTAGCCACTGCACTCCAGCCTGGGCAACAGAATGAGACTCCGTTAAAAACAAACAAACAAACAAACAAAAAAAAACGGGAAAATCTAAAGAGTTATTGACCCTAAATAGGAGGTAGAGAAAGAGATAAGGGTAGAACGTTTATTCAAAGGAATAATAACAGAGAACTTCCCAAACCTACAGAAATATGTCAGTGTCCACATACAAGAGGGTTATAGGACATCAAGCAGATTTAACCCAAAGAAGACTATCTCAAGCCATCTAATAATCAAACTCTCAAAGGTCAAGGATAAAGAAAGGATTCTCAAAGAAGCAAGAGAAAAGAAACAGATAACATTCAGTGGAACTCCAAACCCCAAAGGCAGGAGACTTTTCATTGGAAACCTTACAGGCCAGGAGAGAGTGACATGACAAACTTAAAGTCCTGATGGAAAAAAAACTTTTACTCTATTCAGTGAAAATATCCTTCGAACATGAAGGAGAAATAATGACTTTCCCAGACAAACAAAAGCTGATGGATTTCATCAACACCAGGCCTGTTCTGTAGGAAATGCTAAAGGGAGTACTTTAATCAGAAAGAAAAGGACATTAATGAGCAATAAGAAATCACTTAGGCTGGGCACAGTGACTCATGCCTGCAATCCCAGCACTTTAGGAGGCCGAGGCAGGCAGACCACGAGGTCAGGAGATTGAGACCATCCTGGTCAACATGGTGAAACCCTGTCTGTACTAAAATACAAAAAAGTAGCTGGGCATGGTGGTACGCCCCTGTAGTCTCAGCTACTTGGGAGGCTGAGGCAGGGGAACCACTTAAACCTGGGAGGCGGAGGTTGCAATGAGCTGAGATCGTGCCACTGCACTCCAGCCTGGCGATAGAGTGAGACTCCGTCTCAAACAAAACAAAACAAAACCCAAACCAGAAATCATCTAAAGGTACAAAACTCACTGGTAATAGTAAGTACACAGAAAAACACAGAATACTATAACACTGTAACTATGGCATGTAAACTACTTTTATCCTGAGTAGAAAGACTAAACAATGAATGAATAAAGAATACTGACCACAACTTTTAAAGGCATAGTGCAATAAGAGATAAATAGAAACAATAAAAGTTAAAGAGTGGGGAATGAAGTTAAGATGTAGAGTATTAATTTTCTTTTGCTTGCTTACTTGTTTGTTTATGTAAACAGTATTAAGTTGTTATCAGCTTAAAATAATGGGTTTTAAGATAGTATTTGCAGGCGTCATGGTAACCTCAAACCATAAAACATACAATGGATACACACGCACAAAAATCAAGAACTAAATCATATCACTAAAGAAAATTACCTTTACTAAACGGAAGACAGAAAAGAAAGAAGAAAGAGAAGACCACAAAACAATCAGAAAACAAATAACAATAAGTCCTTAATTTTCAATATTAACATAGAATGTAAATGGACTAAGCTCTTCGACAAAAAGACATAGACTGTCTGAAGGGACCAAAAAAAAAAGACGTATTAATCTGTTGTCTATACGAAACTTCATCTGTAAAGACACACATACACTTAAAATAAAAGGATGGAAAAGGATATTCCATGCCCATGAAAACCAAAAAAGAGCAGGAGTAGCTATACTTATATTGGACAAAATACCTCTCAAGACAAAAACTATAGAAGAGACAGAGAAGGTTACTATATAATTATAAGGGGGTCAATTCAGCAAGAAGGTATAACGGTTTTAAATATATATGTCCCCAATTGCTGGAGCACTCAGATATATAAAGCAAATATTACTAGAGCTAAAGAGAGAGATCGGTCCCAGTACAATAGTAGGTGGAGACTTCAACACCCCATTTTCAGCATTGGACAGATCTTCCAGACAGAAAATCAACAAAGAAATATCAGACTTAATGTGCAGTATAAACCAAATGGACCTAATAGATATTACAGAACATTTCGTCCAAGGACTGCAGAATATACACTCTTTTCCTCAGCACATGCAGTATTCTGAAGGATAGACCACATGTTAGGTCACAAACCAAGCCTTAAAATGTTCAAAGAAACTGAAATACTATGAAGCATCTTCTCTGACCATAGTGGAATAAAACTAGAAATCAGTAACGAGGAATTTTGGAAACTATACAAATACATGAAAATTAAACAATATGCCCCTGAATGACCAGTGGTCAATGAAGAAATTAAGAAGGAAATTGAAAAATTTCTTAAAATAAATGATAATGGAAACACAATATCCCAAAACCTATGATACAGCAAAAGCAGTACTAAGAGGGAAGTTTATAGCTACATGTGCCTGTGTCAAAAGAAAAAAAAAAGAAAAACTTCAAATAAACAACCTAATGATGCATGTTAAAGAACTAGAAAAGCAAGAGTAAATCAAAACCCAAATTAGTAGGAGAAAAATAGTAAAGATCAGAGCAGAAATAAATTGAAATGAAGACAATAATACAAAAGATCAATACAACAAAAAGTTGGTTTTTTTGCAAAGTTAAAATTGACAAACCTTCAGCCAGACTAAAAAAAAGAGAGATGATCCATATAAATAAAATCAGAGGTGAAAAAGGAGACATTACAACTGATACTGCAGATACTCAAAGAATCATTAGTGGCTACTATGAGCAAGTATTTGCCAATACATTGGAAAAACTAGGAGAAATTGACAAATTTCTGGACATATTCAATCTACCAAGATTGAACCATGAAGAAACCCAAAACTGGAACAGACTAATAAAGAGTAATGAGATTGAAGTCATAATAAAAAGTTTCCCAGTAAAGAAAAGTCCTGGACCCAATGGCATCACTGCCAAATTCCACCAAAATTTAAAGAACTAATACAAATCCTACTCAAACTATTCTGAAAAATAGCAGAGGTTATTCAAACTATTCTGAAAAATAGAGGAGGTGGGAATACTGGCAAACTCATTCTGTGAGGCCAATGTTACCCTGACACCAAAAACAAAGACACATCAAAAGAAAAAAAAAAAGAAAAGAAAACTGAAAACTGCAGGTCAATATCTCTGATAAATAATGATGCAAAAATCCTCAACAAATTACTAGCAAACTGAATTCAACAATACATTAAAAATATCATTCATCATGACCAAGTGGGATTTATTCCTGGGATGCGAGGATGGTTTGACATATGCAAATCAATCAATGTGAGACATCATATCAACAGAATGAAGAACAAACACCATACGATCATTTCAATTGATGTTGGAAAAGCATTCGATAAAATTCAACATCCCTTAATGATAAAAACCCTCAAAAAATGGTTACAGAAGAAACATGCCTCAACACAATAAAAGCCATATATGACAGACTCACAGATAGTATCACACTGAATGGGGATAAAATTAAAGTCTTTTTTCTAAAATCTAGAACACATGAGGATACCCACTTTTCACCACTGTTATTAAGGATAGTACTTGAAGCCCTAGCTAAAACAATCAGACAAGAGAAAAAAATAAAAGACATTTAAATTGGAAAAGAAGAGGTCAAATTATTCTTGTTTGCAGATAATATGATCTTATATTTGGAAATATCTAAATATTCCACCAAAAAACTATTAGAAATGATAAACAAATTCAGTAAATTTGCAGGATACAAAATGAATATACAAAAGTCAGTAACATTTCTATATGCCAACAGTGAACAATTTGAAAAAGAAGAAAAAAGTAATCCCTTTTATAATAGCCACATATAAAATTGAATACCTAGGAATTAACTTATCCAAAGCAGTGAAAGTTCTCTATCATGAAAACTAAAGTGCTCATGGAAGAAATTGAAGAGGACACCAACAAAACAAAACAAAACAAAACAAAAAACCAAAAACAAAAAAACAGAAAGATATTCCATGTTTATGGATTAGAAGAAAAATATTGTTAAAATGTCCATACTACCCAAAGCAATCTACAGACTCAATGCAATCCCTATCAAAATACCAACAACATACAGAAATAGAGAAAACAGCTCTAAAATTCATATGGAAGCACAAAAGACCCAGAACAGCCAAAACTATCCTAAGCAGAAAGAACAAAACTAGAGGAATCACATTACTTGATTTCAAATTATACTACAGAGCTACAGTAACTAAATCAGCATAGTACTGGCATAAAAACAGACAGACACATAGACCAACGGAACAGAATAGAGAACCCAGAAACAAATCCACACACCTACAGTGTACTCATTTTCAACAAAGGTGCCAAGAACAGACATGAGGAAAAGACAGTCTCTTCAATAAATGGTGCTGGCAAACAGTATCTATATGCAGAAGAAAGAAACTAGATCATCTCTCACCATATACAAAAATCAAATCAAAATGGATTAAAGACTTAAATCTAAGACCTCAAACTATGAAACAGCTATGAAAAAATGAAAAACAAACAAAAAACATTGAGGAAAATCTCCAGGATATTGGTCTGGGAAAAAATTTCTTGAGCAATACCCCACAAGCACAGGCAACCAAAGCGAAATGGATATATGAGATCACATCAAGTTGAAAAGCTTCTCCACTGCAAAGGAAACAACAAAACAAGGAGACAACCCAGAGAAAAATTATTTGCAAACTACACATCTGACAGAAATTAATAACCAAATTTTTTCTCTATAGGAAAAAAAATCTAATAACCTGAGCTCTTCATATGAAAAAAAATCTAATAATCTGATAAAATATGGGCAAAAGATTTGAATAGACATTTCTTGAAAGAAGACATACAAAGGGCAAACAGGCATATGGAAAAGTGCTAAACATCATTGATTATCAGAGAAATGCAAATCAAAATTACAATGATATATCATCTTACCCCAGTTAAAATGGCGTATATCCAAAAGACAGGCAATAACAAATGCTGGTGAGGATGTGGAGAAAAGGGGACCCTCGTGCACTGTTGGTGGGAATGTAAATTAGCACAACCACTAAAGAGAACAGTTTGGAGGTTCCTCAAAAAACTAAAAATAGAGCTACCATATAAGCCAGCATTCCCACTGCTGGGTATGTACCCCAAAGAATGAAAATCAGTATATTGAAGAGATATTTGCACCCTCATGTTTGTTGCAGCACTCTTCACCACCGCCAAGATTTGGAAGCAACTGAAGTGTTCATCAACAGACAAATGGATAAAAACAGTATAGTACTTACACACAATGGAGTACTATTTAGCTGTATAAAACAATGAGATCCTTTCATTTGCAACAACATGGATAGAACATCAAGTCATTATATTAAGTGAAATAAGCCAGGCACAGAAAGACAAACATTGCATGTTTTCATTGATTTGTGGGATCTAAAATTCAAGATAATTGAACTCACGGAGATAAAGAGTAGAAGGATGATTACCAGAGGCTAGGAAGGATAGTAGGAGTGTGGGGAGGAGGTGGAGATGGTTAAAAGATACAAAAAGAATAATTAGAAGGAATGAATAAGACCTAGTATTTAACAGCGCAACAGGGTGACTATAGTCAATAATAATTTCATGGTACATTTTAAAATAACTAAGAGTGTGATTGGGTTTTTTGTAACACAAAGGATAAATGCTTGAGGGGATGGATACCCCACATTCCATGATGTGATTATTATGCATTGCGTGCCTATATCAAAGCATATTTTGTACCCCATAAATATATACACATAGTATGAGTACATGAGATGCTTTGTAACCACAAAAATTAAAAATAACAAATTAGAAATAAAAACAAAGTAAAATAAAATAAAATTAGGACCATTGATCCTGATGGTGCACTAGATATATCTGGGAAAATTTAAAAAAATACCGGTGTCTAGGCTCCACCTTTTACAACTAGGATCTCTTGGAGTGGGAGTAAACCAAGCAGCAATACACAATGGTAGTACTTTATAACAGAAAGGAAGCATGAGTCACCATGTTGAAAATGCGTACAAATGTTTGAGGAACTAATGCAGGTCCAGAAACTTCTGACCTTCTTACCTGGATTTTAGATACTAAACTATCCCCCTTTGAGTTGTTGTTACCTATTTATTGTCCATTATGAGAGACCTCTTTACTGACCAAAATTATAAAATGAATTTATCAAGGACAAAAAGGCCTGAAGTCTAAGCTAAAAACAAAAAAGGTTGAAAAGGGAAACAATGCCAAGGTAGACCCCAGTAGTGCCTTTGAAGTGGCTGACAACTCATAAGCCCAGAGCCACAGACAAAGGCTTTTTGAGCTAATGGGAGACACAGCTTAGGCTCCAACAGCCTATTTTTCCTATCTGGAAGGCAGGGAAACAAGCTCTAGCATGAAGAAGCACACAGCAATGAGGTGGTCAGCCTTTTTCAGCATGTCCCAATTCAGCCTCTGTGGCTCAGCCAGGCCCTGGCAGCCTAAGGCTCTTTCTGGAAGCTGGGTAACAAATCGAGTTGGGCTGCAGACAGCTGCAGGCAGAGGCCATCCCACAGCACTCTACACTCCCCTCTCCCTACACCCCTTCCTCTTACTTATTGGCAATACTAGCCATTATTTCTAACCAAGGTATTATTTTTCTTAACTGTAATGTATCCTGCCTTTAAGGATGTTGTATAACAATTTATTAATATGTGGTTGTGTGATGTCACCACGGATCTTGCATATGTAGGGAGATTTGCTTGGTTTACAAGATATCCAGAATCTAAAAAATGACTGGCACTGATCTGAGCATTTAGCCTTTACCAGTGTAGCAAGGGAGAGTTGAAAGTGAAAGGATAAAATGCCAACTTATGGTTAAATTGCTTAGTTTTATGTCCTTCAATCTCATCATCTCACCACTTTCAGGCACCGAATTTAATGCCATTACGATTGCTATTAAAGCAATTACATAGATAATCCTATAATAGAAAGCAAATATCATTTCTCCTTTCACAGTTTTGCTTCAATGATTCCTTGCCAAAACCAGCTCCGTCACCCTCTTGGTCATCCTCCATGTCCTCAAACTTAATATTTTAAAATTTATTTTAATATATTTTATCGTATGTATCTAAGATGTACAACATGATGTTTTGATATACATATACAAAGTGAAATGATCACTACAGTCAAGCGGATTAAAATATCCCCCAAACCAAAATTTTTACACACACATACACATCTAATGTAAAAAAAAAAATCCAGAATGGCTTGTGCAGAAATCATTTACTTTCAACACCTGCCAAGGGGTGGAGCTGCAGAACCACAGACTACCAGCAGACTGCTTTTTCTGTCCCATCAGAACAGCACTTTTTTTTTTTTTTTTTTTTTCTTTTTTTTTTTTTTAATGCTTTAGAAAGACCCACCTTCCATTACTTTTCCTGATGAAGTATGGTATTTGGGTTTTTAGCCCTTTATTATTTTCTGGTAATTTTACCTGGATTCTAAATGTGGTGTAAATTCCTTAACAATTCACCCCTGTGATGTAAGATCTGGGTAGAGAGCATTCTTGGGGGCACAGCCTTCAAATAACACATCTTGGTAAGACGTGTGCATAAAATGCAAAGAAGAAATAAGTGACCAGAGAAAATGATGGTGCAGAAAATGTGTTTCTTAAAGAAGGATTGTTAACTTTAATCTTTGATTCTAAAACTCTTTGCTGCACCCCCCACTTAACAGCTAAACACATAGGATTCAGGGAGAAAACGAAGGTGTCAGGAAATTTAGCCTGAAATTCCTGGGTTGGAAGGAGCACAGTAAATGAAGCCCAGCCTTTTTCGGGTTTGATATTCATTAAGCATAGCAATGTACTGATAACGTTTTTTAAGCTGTCATTACATCTAGTTGATATTTAATCTGAATGTTAATATTTAAAAGCATACTCAGGATCTTCATTACAGCCATAAAAAATTCAAGCAGGGCTACTGTTTGGAACTGTAACAAAGCAATTTATACTCTTATCATTTCACTTAAATTGGCATGAGGAGAGAAATTTAGATTTTTTTGAAAAGTGCAATCAGCCACTTAAATAAAAAAGCAACTGGTGTCACCATTAGGTGGCAGGCACACCGCAGCCAGCTGTCACTTAGGCTGGGTGGAAGCGAGCCTGGACACCAAGGCAGAAATTCGTGGTCCCTTTCCTTGACCTTTCTTTCAGTCATTTAAGCTTGCAGAAGGCAATGTGCATGGAAACCAGCAGCAGGCATTTTAATGCACCTTTGACACTTTCAACATTTGGTCTTCAACTGCATGGACTGCTCATGCAGCTTCTCTTTGCCCTCCTGTGGTGTCTGAGCTGGCTGGCCCCTGCTGCTTTAGTTCTTTAAGCTGTAGGATTTTCATCACCATGTGTGTGTCAGAACCTGCATTGGGTTTGGACTGAAGACTCTGTCTTTTGTATTCACTCCATTTCCAGTGGGTCAGGAGAAATAGTGTAGTGGGTTGGTGTGTTTTGTAACAAATGCGAATCTAGAATTCCATCCTTGTCTTCTAATGTTTGGGCAAAAAGTAGAAAACAATAGCTAAAAAATGAAATCATGGTAATTTATAGGACTCTCAGCATCTGCTAATGTAATACTTTTCCTTTAATTATGTCCCATAATATGTAACCTTTACTTTCTGAGGTCACGCTGGCTAGAGGGACAAATTTCAAAGTGCAGTTTACAATCATAAGGGTGGCAATAATAGTCTTTGGTTCCAGGTCCTCCACCCAGCAGAATCTAAGGGCAAAGTCCCTGAATTCTCCATCCTACTCCTGACAGTTTTTGGCAGTACAGGCTCTTCTCCTTGGAGGCCATTACAGTTTCTTTTTATTATACCTGGCACTATTCACTCTGATTTCTCACCCAAAGAAGAGACACCTGTGCTGCCCACGCTGGCCCTGCCTCTCCTGCTGTTATTAATATTTTGTTGAGCCCATCACTCCTATGGCAAAAGGTACTCTCGCTGGGCTCCCAGCAAGAGGCTGACCTTGGACTTTTAGTATTTTATAGTTCTCCCACTCTAGGAACTTGGAATGCATTCCCCTGAAGCTGGACTGGAGAAGATTTAAGTAGTAGCACCAATGATTAAATCCAGAAATGTTCCTTTCCACCAACAGTCAAGTTATACTCCAGAATAAAGCCTTGAACTCTTGAATCATGACCTGTTCTTCCTCTAGCTGTACAGCTTGGGTTCAGGTATTGGCCTTTCCGCTTCCTAGGTGTGTGGCCTTGGATAAGGTAACTTCTCTCTGCCTCAATTTTCTCATATGTAATATGAGGGCAATCACAGGATCAACTTTCAAGGGTTGCTCTGAGGATTAGATGAGTTAATGCATGTAATGGGCTGACAGTGCCTGGGTCATAGCAAGCACATAACCAATGTCAGCTATTGGTATTATTAGAAAATTTTGATCTATATATTCTGGGGACTGACCACTAGTTTCCATTTTTTCCAAAGAAGTAATTGAGATTTCATGCCAAGGGTCTCTGATGTTTTGCGCCAGTATACCAGAATGCTGGAACAATGAGGGCAGCTTTAGGTTGCTATCTCTACCCTCTCACCCCTCACTCTGGAAAGTTCCATGAAATAAACATGTTTAAAAAAAAGTTCTGATATGAAAATTACGATTGACCTGATGCCAAGTCTGGCAAGTAAGAGTAAAGCCCTCAGAGTTTGCTTTGTATTTAGCGGTCTAGTTAGACATTAAGGTATTTATATTTTAGCCATCACTCTCCGTTTCTCCTTCTTAAAAGTACTCCAAGTTTCCTTTGGGGAAGCTACCTTCCTTCCTTCTCAGCCCTGTGGGATTGGGAAAGATTGAACCTACCCTGGTTCCAGAGTGGCCCCTGACTGGCCACTGTCAGGACCATCCCATCTGCTCTGGCCCTGTGAGTGGCTCAGTGAAGGATCTGTAACAAATCAGGACCATAGAGACCTAAGGAAATATTTGCTGGGGTTTCTGGGTAAGGAGAATGTAGCACTTCTTCCAAATGCTGCAGGAAGAGACTCCTCCCTTCCTCTGCCTGAAGAAGCCTAAGAATGTGAGATCTGGAGTGAGGCAGCTTTAGGAGCAAGTCAGCCACAGGGAGAGAGATGGAACTTAGCCCTGGGCAATATCTTTCCAGTCGCTGGATCCAAACTCACCGCATCTTCCTGTAGCCTTTTCAGCTAAAATTCAGCAAATATCCCTTATTAATTTAGTCCGAGTTGAGGGTGTGTGTGTGTGTGTGTGTGTGTGTGTGTGTATCACTTGCAGCATAAATAGTTTGTCTCTACTGAAATGCTGCATTACAGTTAAAACATACCTGTGGCAAACAGAAACCCTTCATGATTTCAGAAGATAAAACTTGAAAACTACTCTTGCTATATCATTTGGATTTAGATGTCTAAAATGTTTAAAAATTTCAAAGCTTTGGGTACTTACATATGACCTCCCTTGATGTACAAACCCAGAGTGGAATCATCTGTTAAATTGAATTTCCAGAAAGGGGTTCCATCTATCAATTAGGAAATGGCCTTTTTTTTGCACTTTACCAATTTATAGTAATTGAGTGCTTGGTGCATAGCAAGTACTCATGGAATGTTTAAGAAGTGGAGTTTTCTGGTTATACTTGAATTTCTGATTAATTGAAAGTTAATTAGAAACTCTCCCCCCACCACCTACCATTTCCTCTCTTTAGAAAATCTTTGTAAAATGTATGAGTGCACTTTCTTTCCTTAGTAATTACAGTATAGTGAGCATAATTGCATTTTTGATGATTAAGAATTTTACAGTGCCTGAGGGTTGCCAGTCAGACTATAAATTCTCATTGTACGATATTTTACATGGAGAAGTTGCAGGAAATCGGGCTAAATATGGATTGATCCTGGGACAGTCTCTAGAAGTTTATTTTCTAAAAACTTGAGTATGTATTCGTTTTCATTGTCCTTTAAATTTTTCTTCAAAAAAATTTTCTTTTGTGCAAAAGTTTAATCAGAATTTTGATCAGCTAGATTCTGGTTAAGAAAAAAATTGCTATGTTTTTTGTTAAATCATTTGAATGCTGGTATCAGTAATGGTACAGTGAAATTATTCATGTGGGACAAGATCGGAGATGCGCATTACGGGAAGGGTGGGATAAAAGAACCTGACAGCATTAGGAGTTTCAATGAGAAGGTTATGTTAGGATTAATTTCGATTGTGCAAGTTTACTGCCGACTGTAAATTCAAGGAATGAGGGGATGTCAATGTCAGGGCATCCAGCAAGTAGGACTTATTGTCCATTTTTGTCCTGTTTCTTTTGTGGAGAAATGGCCCTGCATGTTCAGATCTTCCTATCTCCTGTGGCGGAAGCCACCTTGGTGGGTTAATGTAGAGTTTGACACAGAGGGAACACATCAGGCAAGTACATATTGTTCATGGCAATCTTTTCTCTAGATTCATCTTTTCGAGTCTCTTTCACCAGTCGACTGACCAGCTGGAGGTGATCTAGGAATATGGGATCAGGACCATAAATCTTTCTATTGCCATCAAAGATATGATTAACAGCTAGAGTCAGGGATCTGAAGGGGATGCCACACCCCATGTAGTTATCCAAGAAAGTGGCAGGCTAACCATTAGTGTGTGACCAGGGATGGGAAGCAGAAATTGTTGGTCAAATCAAGAGGATGTGAAGGGCCATATCGGTGTCCAGGAAGCAAATATTAGGTTGCAGAACATGGAAAAATCCCTGGGTGGGGTCCAGCAGATGGTCGTGGGTCCTCCTCTTTGTCTCAATACCCTTAAAGTCTCAATTCCCTTCTTTTTACCCTTCTTCCAATGCCTTCTCATCTTTAAGAGGTGATGTTTTGGCATGGCTCAGAAACTGGCATTGGACAAGTTAAAAGTATGTTTTTGTATTATTTTCCACCAAGTTTGTCCTTTGCTAGGGTTGTCTTTAAGTGTTGCTGTTATTGACCTACTGTCTGCAGGGCCTGTGCTTTGAGTTGTGTATGTAGTAGTGAAGAATTAAGCTTGAGTTCATGAAACTCTTTCACCAGTCTCCCCTGTGAATCTGGCTTTGCATTTGTAAAAAAAATTATAGGAGTTTCCTGGAGGACTATGTATTTCCTGGAAGACTGATAGATTGAGAGAGTTCATGACCAGGGTACTAACTCCTCTTCATGCAAAGCAAACTGTTTATTTTCTTCTATTTAAAATCCGGTTTAAACCTCAGTCACTTCTCATTAGCATCACTCTATGTATGCTCAGTTCAGTTATAGACAAAATATTTTACTACCCAGCCAATGCAGCCACAACTGGAATGAGCACTGTGGGGATTACATGGATGAATGAGATAAAGTCCAAGATCTCCTGGGGCTCAAAATCTCACAGAGGCAGATAGTGATTCTAACATGAGAAAGACTGTGAAACATGCCATAATGAAAGTATGAATGGATTTCATTAAGAGAAATAAAGGAGAGAGAGGACGTTCCAATTAGGAATATGCCTTGGAGTAGAAGGAATTAGAGTCAGGCCTTGGAGGAGGTATAGAACCATAACGGGCATGGCCCATAATCATGGCATTTCAGGGGGAAGGGATGGCCCAGATGTATGCACAGAGGCTGGAGGGAGTACAACCTGCTCTAGGGCAGATAATAATCCAATGAGGTTGGATTAGCCCAAGCTAAGGGTGTGTGGAAGTCAGGTAAGACAAGGAAGTATGGTTTAAGTAAGATTGGAAATGGAGGCTGCTGTTTGATTATGGATGACGTGACTACCACAGTAGGGGATGATGAAAAGTCAGTTATTGTTTTTGAAGAAGAAAGTTGTTGAGATTGTTAGGTTTTAGAAAGATAATTTTGGGGGCAAGGTGGAGAGTAGGTGGCATGGGTGAGGGTGGAGGACAGGACAGACGAGCTGGAGTGTCCAGTCAGGAAGGTACAGCAAATTATTCAGATGAAAGCTCATAAATCATGACCTAGTAAAGTGACCATGGGAAGGAAAATAAGGCCATGGACTTGGAAGATGTGGGGGCCCATGGAGAGGGAAGTATGAATAACTCTGAGGTTAAATGAGATTGGTAACATAAGGGAAGTAAGAAAGGAGAACAAAGTTTACTTTTAATAAGAAGATGAAGGCCATGCGTGGTGGTTCATGCTTCTAGTCCCAGCACTTTGGGAGGTCAAGGTGGGAGTATGGCTTGAGCCCAGGAGTTCAAGATCAGCCTGGGCAACATGGTGTAACCCTCTTTAAAAAAAAAAAGAAAATACAAAAATTAGTGGTGCATGCCTCTAGTCCCAGCTGCTCAGGAAGCTGAGATGGGAGGATTACCTGAGCCCAGGGGGGGTGGAGGCTGCAGTGAGCCAGGAGCGCAACAGTACTCCAGCCTGGGTGACAAAGTGTGACCTTGTCTCAAAAGAGAGAAAAAAAGATGAATAGCTAGTTTTTGAATATGCTGAAGTTTGAGTGTGTACATATTCAGCCTGAGAGGTGAACTTGCTCCTTGAGAGCTGGGATATGTCTTATTTGCCTGTGTAGCCTTAGCACACAACAAGGCATTTATTTAATTATTCGTTTATTCATTTATTCATTCAACCAATATTGATTAAATGACTACTCTGTATCAGGGCCTGGCATGTAATAGGAACTGAATAATTGTTTGCTTAATTGAACTAAACTAACTTTTATGGATCCTCACCTAGTTAAGTTGTCATTCTATTGAGAACTTCTACTTGGTAGACTTTATTTGGTAGGACCGTTAGTTTAATGGGGACTGGGTGAAGGAGTGGAAGCATAATGAGAACTGTTTCATGGAGGGGGAGCTAATAACCTGTATCTGCAAGGACCAGATCATGAGCTTACAATGGGAGTTCAGCCTGCCTTCTGCTGTGTGCCCCAGCTTTGAAGTAGACAACACAAAAGTCTTGGGGAACTTATTTATAGACATTTTCCAAAAGCAGGGGGAAGGATGGAATGGGTGAGTTGCATGAGTCACTTAGGTATTTATGCCTAAATCAGAAATCTGTACTTCATAAGATTAACCATATTCATGTCTCTTTTTTTGTATAATTTGTGTATTTTCTTCATATTTTAAGTTACATTTTCCTTAGGTGTTGACATTTTCAAAATTTCCCTCTGTCTTTCTTATGTGAGTGAAGGAAAACAAAGCCAACTTTAGGTGATTCTTTTCTATTTTGGGTTGGAATTTTATGTGGAGAGTAACATACTATTGAGACTAGGCATTGTGGTGTCAGGGTCCTAAAGAGGGAATATGCACTAAGGAAAGTGTAGGAGAAAAGTCAGGCTCTGCTGCACAGAATCCTTTTCTACGAGGGAAGTTCTTTTCCAGAGGTCTTTTCTTGGACATTGGAGATGTTGTGTAGCACAGTGTTGGGAGTCAGGGCGCTGGATTGGAGTAATCCTGATACTGATTACATGTACTCATGCAAATGATTCATTCCCTTTAGGTGTCCATTTTCTCATCTGAAAGAGAGAGAATTATACCTGATTCACCTTCTAACATGCTAAATGATTTGTCTAATTACTGTGTTATTTTCTGTCTCCCCCTAGAATGTTAGCTTCTACAAATAAAACTGGGGCAGGGGGTTTTATTTGCATTGATCCCTGTGTATCCCATGTGCTCGGAACATGGTTACCTTGGAGGTAATTTCAAGGCAAAGGAAGTAGAGGAAGTGGGAGGAATAATTGGGGTGGTAGGAGAACAATGTGTTCCTGAAAGCCAATGTAGAAAGGGGTTTCATGAAGAAGACGGCAACAGGACTGGATACTGAGGAGAGACAGAAGGGAAAATCCAAGCCTAGGTCTTTGGATTTCATAATCAGGAGGATACTGGTGCCTTAGAGAAGCCAAAAGCCATTGAAAAACCCGATAGTCAGTGGTAAGAAGGCTAAAGAGATGGAAGGATGTGGTGACAGTGAGTTACAGCTACCCTTTCCAGAAGCTCAACAAAGAAGAGGAGCGGGATGTAACTTCATCTTGATGAGAAAACAGGTTTGAGGGAAGAGTTGTATTTTTATTATTTATTTATTTTTATTTTATTTTATTTTGAGACGGAGTCTCGCTCTGTCGCTCAGGCTGGAGTGCAGTGGCACAATCTCGGCTCACTGCAACCTCCAGATCCCAGGTTCAAGTGATTCTCCTGCCTCAGTCTCCTCAGTAGCTGGGATAACAGGCACACGCCACCACACCCTGCTATTTTTTTTTTTTTTCAGTAGAGACAGGGTTTCACCATGTTGGTCAAGCTGGTCTCAAATTCCTGACCTCGTGATCCTTCTGCCTTGGCCTCCCGAGGATTATAGGCGTGAGCCAAGGTGCCCGGCCAAGAGTTGTATTTTTAAACCAAGGAAGGAAGGTGCCCGGGGGAGGGAGAGGTGGAAGATGTGAGGAGAGGCAGTTATTATTTTCCCGAGGAGGGCAGAGTAAGATAAAACCCTGAGGGAAAAGGTTAGCCTTGGCGGACACTTCTGGTTGAATGTGATTAAAAGGGGGAAAACCATGAGAAGCAGGGAGATTGGAAGTTTAAGAAAGAATAATTAAAGAGTTCAAATTGAAGTCATTTAGCATCTCAGTGAAGTAAGAACGAGGTAATATGGCGATAGTTTGGTGAGGACTTGGAAAGGGTAGAGAAGTTTTCAAAGAGCTAAAAAGAGAATCTCAATAGGGATCAGTACACATGATTGATGGAGACGGCTCAGTGGAAACAGACAAGTGGAATTAGATGGCATGGACATGCTGCAGATCCCATCTACTCAGTTATGTGAACTTCCCCATCAGTAATGCTCTGTATTCAAAATGGGTCTCAAAAGCAAAATGACTGACTCGAAGAATGTGAGATTAAAAATTAGAAGGGAAGGTATGAAGGTGGGTAAATGGGTCCTGGAAAATTACAATACTAATGGAAGTATGGCTGAGAAAATGGACAAAAGTAGTAGAGGATTCAGCGATAATGTAAAGATCAAGGAAATGAAAGCCTTGAAGACAAAGACTAGATTCAGCAGCAGTGAGAGGCATGGGAGAGGAGCAAAGTTAGGTGTGTTTATCTGATTAAATCATCCTTTTTGTTTTCAGAAAAGAAATGTGGAAGTAATGAAGTTGGAATTTATGGATTACTCCAATAAAAAGCAGTCCTTTGTCCTTTTTGACACACAAGTATGTGTTACTGTTTGTGGGTGATAATAACCTATGGTTAGATTAGAAAGAGCTGAAGAAAGCGTTTTTCTACATTGATGTGTAACAATGAGAAGAGGGAGGTGCGGAGTAGGGTTAGGGGATAACGTCAGTCCTCATCTCAATCATTATGATCATGGAAATTAATTGTTGGGAAGGGAATCTCAACTTGAATTTCCCCTACAGTTCTTTTCCAGATATATGCTAAGTTATAGCAGGATTTATTCTAAGTAGCTTTTATTTCCTCTTTCTTTGTCTGTAGCAGAAATTAAAAGAAGTGCCTTTAATAGAAAGCAAGATGCCATCGTATTAGTCTTGGTACCCCTAAATGCATTAGCTTTGAGTAGGCTAAGTGGCAGTAATTCTGATATGCCTGACATTGTCCAGTCACATTTCTACCAGCATTTAAGGAGGTGCTCGAGGTCATGTACCTCTTTTGACCTTGGTAAAAATTAATAGTGTAATGCCTAGTCTGCCTGTATCTAAAACCCATCTACAAAAAAGTGATAAAGCAGCCCATATTCTCAAGGTAGAGGATACAGGTTCTGTCCAGCAGCCATTAGGTGGTGCTGCCTAACCAACATTCCCTTTCCTGTTAGGTCACCTACATGAGTCCTGTTGCCTTTATTGTGGGTACAGTGGAGAATATTATGTGATTCTCTTATAAAAGGTAGAAGTGGCTGAAAATTCTCTGTCACCTCTGTGAGACATATCAGATTCTCTTTTTTTCTGGAGAGTAGTCAATAGCTGCTCTAAGGAGACAGCAGACACAAAAATGGCTGCTCAGACTGAAAAACAAGCGTTGATATTTGAGTAGCACTTTCCACTTTACAAAGAATTTCCACATGTCAGAGTTCCTGGAATATTGGAGGTAAGCAGTCACGACATTTTTCGAATGAATAAGTGGAGTACTGTAGGTAGAGAAAATTAATTCTGTATTGACTTTTGATAATGTAGGAATTACATCAAAATTAGTTTATGAAAAAAGGTATATGTTTCTGAGACGACATGCATTGCTATTGATAAATATGACACATAATAACACTCTACTCATACTTATTCTATTGCAGGGCTATTATGAAAGTTACCTTATTAGCAGAAAATCAAAAAACAATAACAATAAGAAGCTTTTATTAGAGCATATTCTCAGGCTCTCTTTATTTCCAAATGGTGTCTTCATTGAATAATTTGTTCTCCATTACATAGCTATATATATGACTTTTCTTTTTCTATTTGCAAAAATGTGTTTTTTTAATTGACAAAAATTGTATATGTTTGTTATGTACAACCTAAGTTTTGAAATATGTATACATTGTGGAGTAGCTAAATTGAGCTAATTAACATACACATTACCTCACATTGTTATTTTTTGTGGTAAGAACACTTACAATTGACTTTCTTAGTGATTTTCAAGAGTGTAATACATCGTTATTAACTATAATTACCATGTTGTTCAATAGATCTCTTGAACTTATTTCCTCCTAATTGAAATTTTGTATCCTTTGACAAACATCTCCCCAGCCCTGACCCCTACCCCAAACCCCTGGCAACCACCATTCTACTCTCTGTTCTATTAGTTTGACTTTTTTAGATTTCACGTATCAATGAGATCATACGGTATTTATCTTCTGTTCCTTGCTAATTGCACTTAACATAATGCCCAGGTTCATCCAAGCTATACCAAATGACAGCATTTTATTCTTTTTTAAGACTGAATAGTATTTTATGATGTACATACTACATTTTCTTTATCCATTCATCTGTTGATGAACACTTAGGTTGATTCTATACCTTGACTGTTGGGAATAATGCTGCAATGAACATCAGAGTGCCAGTATCTTTTCAACATATTGATTCCATTTCCTTTAGGTATGTACCCAGTAGTGGGATTGTCAGATCATATTGTAGTTCTATTATTAATGTTTTGAGTAACCTCCATACTGTTTTCCATAATGGTTGTACTAATTTACACCCCTCCTACCAACAATGCACAAGGACTCTGTTTTCTCCACATCCTCTTCAACACTTGTTATCCTTTATCTTTTTGGTGATAGCCATTCTAACAGGTGTGAGGTGGTATCTCATTGTGGTTTTAATTTGCATGTCCCTGATGATTAATGTTGAGACTTTTTCATATACTTTTTGGCCATTGTATGTATTTTTTTGATAAATGCCTACATTTTTTATACCTTTTTTTAAAGTTTTTTTAATCATGAAGGGATGTTGAACTTTGTCAAGTGATTTTCTGCATTTATTGAGAAGATCATATGTTTTGGTTTTTCATTCTGTTAATGAGGTATATCACATTTATTGATTTGTGTATGTTGAATCATCCTTGCATCTCAGGGATAAGTCCCACTTGATCATTGTGAATAATCCTTTTAATGTGCTGCTTAATTTGGTTTGCTAGTGTTTCATTGAGGATTTTGCGTCAATGTTCATCAGGGATATTGGCTTGTAATTTTCTTTTCTTGTAGTGTACTTATCTGGTTTTTGTATCAGGGTAATAGTAGTCTCATAAAATGAGTTTGGAGGTGTTCCCTCCTCTTCAATCTTTTGAAAGAGTTTAAGGATTGGTATTAGTTCTTTAAATGTTTGGTAGAATTCAACACTGAAGCCATCAGGTCCTGAGCTTTTCTTTGTTGGGAAATGTTTTATTAAGGAGATTGAGTCAGTCTCCTTACTTTTTACTGGTCTATTCAGATTTTCTACTTCTTTATGATTCAGTCTTGATAGGTTTTATGTGTCTAGGAATTTATTTCTGTAGGCTATCTGATTTGTTGGCATATAATTGTGCATGGTAGTCTTTTGTGATTTTTTTGTATTTCAGTGTTATCAGTTGTAATGTCTTTTTCATTTCTGATTTTACTTAAGTCTTTTTTTCTTAGTCTAGTTAAATGTTTTCTGAGTTTATCTTTTCAAAAACCAACTCAGGGTTGTTGATATTTTCTACTTCTTTTCAATTCTCTCTCTCCCTCTCTCTCTCTCTTTTTTTTTGAGATGGAATCTCACTCTGTCACCCAGGCTGGAGTGCACTGGTGCAACCTCGGCTCACTGCAACCTCCACCTGCCAGGTTCAAGTGATCCTCCTGCCTCAGTCTCCTGAGTAGCTGGGATTATAGGCACATGCCACCATGCCCAGCTAAGTTTTATATTTTTAGTAGAGACTAGGTTTCACCATGTTGGCCAGGCTCGTCTCGAACTCCCAACCTCAGGTGATCCGCCTGCCTGCCTCTATTCTCTCTTTCATTTATTTTTGCTATGGCCTTTATTATTTTCCTCCTTCTACTAAGTTTTGGCTTAGTTTGTTCTTCTTTTTCTAGTTCCTTGAGGCATAACATGAGGCTATTTATTTTAGATCATTTTTCTTCTGGATGTATGTGTTTATTGCTATAATCTTCTCTCTTAGAATGACTTTTGCTGCATCCCATAAGTTTTTCTATGTTGTGTGTTCATTTTAATTTGTCTCAAGATATTTTCAAATTTCATCCTTGGCCCATTTATTGCTAAGGAGCGTGTTGTTTAATGTTCATCTTTTGGGGAATTTTTCAAGGCTTTTCCTGTTATTGACTTCTAGTTTCGTAATATTGTGGATATAATTTCTGTCTTCTTCAATTCATTAAGACTTGTTTTATGCCTATTCTGGAGAATACTTCATGTGTTCTTAAGAAGAATGTGTGTTCTATTGCTATTGGGTGAAATGTTCTGTATATATTTGTTAGGTCTCTTTAGTCTAGTCTAAAGGTTATTGTATTGTAGTCTATAGTCTATGAAGCTTACATAAAACACTTTATAACAGGCTATTTTAAGCTGATAACAACTTAACTTTGATTGCATATACAATTCTACACTTTTATCCCACCCCACCCCAATTTTATGTTTTGATATCATAATTTACGTATTTTTGTATTGTGTATCCTTAAATTGTAGCTATTACTATTTTATTTTTTTATGTTAGTATTTTAAATAATCTTTTTAACGTCATAGTCATGATATGTTACCTACACACCACCATTACTGTATTAGAGTATTCTGAATTCAACCATGTACTTTTACCAGTGAATTTTATACTTTTATGTGTTTCTAATCAGCATCACTTTTTTCCAGCTTGAAGAATTCCCTTTAGCATTTCTTATAAGGCAGATCTGGTGGCAATGTACCTCCTCAGCTTTTGTTTGGGAAAATCTTTCTCTCCTCATTTCTGAAGGACAGTTTGTCAGGTAAATATTCTTGGTTGGCAGTTTTTTTTGTTTTTTGTTTTTCCTTCAGCACTTTGAATATACTGTTCCATTCCTTCTTCTGCCTATGTGGTCTCTGTTGGGGAGTTCACTGCCAGTCTTATTGGAACTTCTTTATCTATTATTTCATTCTTTTTTCTTGCTGCTTTCAGCATTTTCTCTGTGTCTTTGATTTTTGACAATTTGATTTTAACATGTCTTGGTGTAGTCTTGTTTGAATTGAATCTGATTGAAGAATGTTGATCTTCTTTCTCCTTGATATTTACATCTTTCCCCAGATTTGAAAAGTTTTATATTTTTCCCCAGATTTGAAAACTTTTTCTACTTCATCTCTCTTCTCTTTCTTTAATTCCTATAACTTGAATATTTGCTCTTTTGATGCTGATACATAAATACTGTAAGCTTTCTTTTTTGCTTTTCATTTTTTTTCTTTTTTCTTCTCTGTACATTTTCAAATAACTTGCCTTTTAATTTACAAATTCTTTCTTCTGTTTTATTGGTTCTGTTGTTGATGCACTCAATTGCATTTTTTATTTCATTCACTGTATTTTCAGCTTTTAATTTCTGTTTGGTTTTCAAAATAATTTCAATCTCTGTCAATTTTCTCATTTTGGTTATTTATTATTTTTCTGATTTTGTAAGACTGTTTCTGTGTATCTTCTTGAAGTTTGCTGAGCTTACTTAAAACGATTCTTTTGAATTCTTTGTTGGGCAGATTGTAAGTCCCCATTTCTTTAGGGTCTGTTACTGAAGCTTTAATTTGCTTCTTTGGTGAGATCATGTTACCTTGATTGTTCTTGATCTTTGTGGTTATGCATTGATGTCTGTGCATTTGAAGAAGTAGGGACTTATTCCAATCTTTGCAGATTGGCTTTGTCTGGGCAATCCCTTTACCAGTCAGCTCATCCAGAGACATGTGTATGGTCTGGAACTTGGGGACTGAGTCTTGCAGGCAGGCCTGGAATCTGGGGCTATAAGATCTGGCCTGGTGCCTAGGCAAGTCTGGAGGCTCGGCCTGGCAGGCTGGCCTGCAGTCTAAAGCCGTAGGGTGCTGCCCAGTGCTGGATTTTACTGGGGCAGGCTTAGCGTTGGAGTCTGAGGCAAAGTCTGCTGCTCACTTTCGTCTCTTTCCTCCATATGAAGGGTATCTGTCTTTATTCTGTGCTGCCTGGGATTGGGGGAGGGTGTCATGGGTGGGTAATGTGAACTGTCCTTCCTACCTTCTTTTCTTTTTTCTATTTATTTATTTATTTTTTGTTTGAGAGAGTCTTGCTCTTGTCACCCAGGCTGGAGTGCAATGGCACGATCTCAGCTCACTGCAACCTCTGCCTCCTGGGTTCAAGCGATTCTCTTGTCTCAGCCTCCTGAGTAGCTGGGATTACAGGTACCCACCACCATGCCTGGCTAATTTTTTTGTGTACTTTCAGTAGAGACAGGGTTTCACCATGTTGGCCAGGCTGGTCTTGAATTCCTGATCCCAGGTGCTCCACCTGCCTCCACCTCCCAAAGTGTTGGGATTACAGGCATGAGCCACCAGGCCCGGCCTACCTTCAACACATCTTTTCTGTGCTACACCCAGATACTGTAATCACTTACTTGGTTTCCTTAGCTCTTCTGAAGGTATTTTTGTGCCTGAATAATTGTTCAAATTGATGTTTCTGCAGGAGGATGAGCACTGGAAAGTACTATTTTGTCATCTTTCTTGAGTCTTTTCACTTCCAGTCTTCATACACTGCTCTCAAATGATTTTGGGGAGTGGGCAAGACAAAAAGTTCCTAAACGCAGTATGAACAGTTTATTTTACCATCCTGAGAGTGTTTTTATTTATCCATGAAATCCACAAAATGTAATTTAAATAAGCAATGCAACTTTCTAAGATATTCTGTGACTAGCTTCTAAAAACTTCTCTATGCGATATTATATTGGGAAGGAAAAGTAAGCTTTGATATTCTAGCTCTCACTTCTGAGATGCACCTGATAGGTATTTTAGCCTGACATGGTCACAAACTCCAGGAATTGTTTTAGGCTGCTCCTTCTTTTGGGGACCCTGAGAGATTAGGTGGATCCACAAAATCTTGTATTGTCTTCTGCTGCGGATTGCTGATTCTATAAAGGGAACCCTACTGTGTCTAAGGTTCTTCAAGTTCCATTCTAAAAACACTTGGAATGGTGGAAGTTGTGGTTCATACCCAGAGTGTTTCTAGGAATAGTAACATAAAACATCTTTGAAATTTGAGAAAACATACTAAGATATCACAAAAAAGGAAGTATACTATCCTACACAATTTGAATTATGTAAATAAGAAGTAGAAAGTATTCTTCATCTGTTCTTTCTGATACCATTCTCCATCAGACGTAGTCCTTGTTAAGTATGGTATATATCCCTTCCAACTCTTTCCTATGTTGCTATATTTCTTATAGTTCTATACATCTCTTTGACTATTTTTATTTGCATATGCAGCACACATACACAATTTTCTTTAGTATCTTTTTTAAATATAGAAATAGCTATATAGTATTCCACTGTGCAGCTGTATCACAATTTATTTCACCTTTTTTCTATTGATGCTCATTTTTGTAATATTCACTTTTTTTTGGCTAAGTGCTGCTGCAGTTAACATCCGTATGCATCTGTCTTTGCATTCTATGGACTTTTAAAATTGAAGGTGCTGTGTATGAGGGAAAAAAACATGACATAGCACCCAATAGTTAAACTCATCCAACATTTATGTCTTTATCAATATTACATTGTTGATCACCCTTTGTAATTTTGTGCTATGGTCAGAGGATGATCAATGCTTCCAGCTCTTTGAGGTGCCCCCAGCCTAGGCTCCAATTGAATGCAGATTTTAAAATCCTCTGTTGATAGAGTGTGATGGTGGATGGGGAATAGTTCACAACTCCCTACAATTTTACACTCTCCTGCACCTCTTAGAATTTTTCTCTGAGAGTGTTATGTAGTCATCACATCAAGAAAGCTTTAGCTATTCGATTAGTGGCTGCATATCTCTTGTCCTTGTTTAAAAATAATATGTAAAAGTGGCTGGGCATGGTGACTCCTTCCTATAATCCCAGTGCTGTGGGAGGCTGAGGCAGGGGATTACATGAGCCCAGAAATTCAAGGCTGCAGTAAACTATGATCACACCACTGCACTCCAGCCTAGCTGGCAGAAGAAGACCATGCCTCAAAATACTACTACTACTAATAATAATAATTTCTTTAGAGAAAACATGCCGTATTTTTCTTCCACCCCTTTCCTTTTTTCTTCTCTTCCCATCTCTTCCTCCCTTCCTTCCCCCATTCCTTTCTCCCTCCCTCCTTCCTATCTTCTTTCTACCACCTTGAGAACACAACTTTATTTACCAGTTCAGCTTCCCATTTACAATGCTTGCATTGGAATTACATTTTGTCAAGGAAATTCTGAGTTTAAAATAAAAATAAGAAAGTGGATAATATGCTTTTTTCTCTGATATCTCCTTTTTAGTAAATCAGGATTAATGGAGTCCCAGATGGTTACCAGCTCTCAAAAGTGAACTCTAGTACAATGCATTCTAAGATTTCCTCTTAGAAGTCTGCTAAGACAAAGATGACTGTGCCTTGTGGCAGTAAGCTATGGTGATCCTGGCAATTTTCATCACAATGGTGTGATTTCAAGGTGGCTTACCTTTCATGGTGGATCTTTTTTAGAATTTAGAAAGAAAGTAGTTTGACCAAGATGGTAAAGTTAAAATAAATGATTGAAGTAATTATTGCTAATTAAATATCACCAGAGGGATGATAGGTATATAAAAAAGGAAAGCATCCTGAGATGGAGGCAAGAAAAAGTAAGGTTGTATTATAGTATCCACCATTTAGGAAGTATTTGCATAGACATGGTTTAACCTGGATATTTTCTAATCTGTGTATATCAAACCACATCATAAAAATTTTTATTATAGTTATGGGAAAATTTAATTTATGAAATTACTTAGGTTAATTAATCAATGATTATCTACTTAACAAATTTATCTAATGTGTCATTGACACATATTTCTGACAAAAGGACATACATTAGAGCAAATGCATCAACTTTTTCTTTGATGAGTACACTGATCAGATCATATGTGGTTTATCTGCTCCAGTTACCTTAAGTATAAAATAACAAGATTTGGCTCTGTTAACCATTAAAGGTGGCCCGTTAGGTCTGGCTACTTAGAAATCCATTTGTGGTTGAGGCATTTTTCACAGTGGTACCTAGACAATCTCAGGACCGTTGTCCAGGCTCTGATTATGTACAGAGAAATAGTCACAGCTTCTCTGCATGACAAGAGTGAAGCATGTTGCTATGTTTTGTTTTCCAGAATCTAAGGTATAATAAATTACACCCAAGCAATAATCAGTGTTCCTGATCCTGTCTGTGATTTGCCATTATTGTTTTCCAAGAGGAAACCTCACACATGCAAAGCCACATGCTCTATCACTTTTCAAGTTGTGATGTCTCATCTGGGAGTGATTTGAGCCCCTGCCCCTCAACATTTCTTTTATGACTCCAAGATTAAAAGACCATATTCAATCTTATTTTTATTTATCTTTTGGGGGAGGCACAAAAACAGTAACTCTTAGCAGGGGAGGAACTTGTATGCCATCTGACCTAGAAACAGATACTACTGACTGGGAAGATCACAAGCCAGGATATACACAGTCTTTCTGTATCTTTCAAAGTAAAGACGGCCCTGACAATAGAACAGGAGAAACTACCTCAGTATCATCCCAAAATATCATTTCATGTGTAATAAAATGAAATTATTCTTCTTTGACCAAAATAAAACCCTTAGTGGATCACCCAATCAAAAAAGTCAGTTAACGTAGAGAAGCGTAAAAATAGCTTACACAAGTCTTATGTGCTGTGGCTCATGCCTGTAATCCCAGCACTTTGGGAGGCCAAGGTGGGTGGATCACTTGAGGTCAGGAGTTCGAAACCAGTCTGGCCAAGATGGTGAAACCCCATCTCTACTAAAAATTAGCCAGGCATGCTGGCAGGTGCCGGTAATCCCAGCTACTTGGGAGGCTGAGACAGCAGAATCGCTTGAACCTGGGAGGCAGAGGTTCCAGTAAGCCGAGAACACGCCACTGCACTCCAGCCTGGGCTACAGAGCGAGACTCCATCTCAAATAAATAGAAATCCATAATTATACACAAATTCATCAACCTTGTGAAGCAGGAAAAGGCCTTGTTCTTGAGTTTGGTTCTTCAGATTAATGTTCTTCATTGGCTCTCACAGACAAGTGACACCTACACAGTGTCATTGGCCATGTGAAGCTTCAGTTTCTTAGGTGAAGGAAGAACTTACAGAAACTTACAAAGCAATCCAAGACTACTATTCTTCCCATTTTTAAATGATTTGATTTCCTTCCTCAATCTTTTACCGTTGCCTTGGTCAAACTTAAGATGAGAGTATTATTTTTGAAGGTGAACTGACTTTATTGTCTCTTTTCAATACATTTGATTTGGTTTTTGTAGAGGTAGTAGACCTTTTGTTCTTCATATTCATAATAATTGCTTTTAATAATATTTAATGAGACCGCATAATGACAGTAATAAGTACAACTGGAATCACTGGATTTAGAAATCGAAATCTTCACATGTTGCTAGGCGTACAAGGCAGGGTCTGGGACAGAATTGCATGGATATACAGTACTAGCGAGCAGTCTAGCAGTTGTGAGAATTTCATATTCCATGGGTACCAAACAGCAGGTTTTATAGAAGGCAGTGAGAGCTTCAATAAATCTTTCCTACTTGAGTAGAGGCTGGTGAAGAGACAGTTTTTGAATTATTATCATCAAGTAGGTAGGTTCTTGTAGGTCAACAGCTGTATCAACATACAGAATGGCAGCCGTTGGATAATGCCGTTTGTCTTTAAGCAAATGTAGTTTAAAATCCCTTAAAATCCAGTGTTCTTTTGCAGATTCAGTGAATCTATTCAGGCAATAGAAATGTATAAATCAACAAAATCTGCTTATGAAAACACTTTTGAGTAGATGGTATCTCACATTATGTAGCTCTTTCACGTTTATTTTTGTTTTTTGTTTTTTTTCCTAAAAGAGATATGCATTATAAACAATGGGAAATAGCTATATTCAACAATAGTAAAAAACCCTCAATGTAATTTAATGTCAGAAATCAATGCTGTATATCCTGGGTTGAATTGAGAGGTGGAGATGAAGACTTTTATTGCCCTAGGTACACTGGAAGATGTTGTGGTGCCTGCAAGCCTGAAGTCAGCCAAAGGGTATCCAGTAACTACACATTTTCATTGCTCCTAATACTCTTTGGCTCTAGGCTACTGCCTGTTCTGCCTAATGATAGGGCCAACCTTGACTGGGAGCCCTCTGAACCTTCCCCGAGGGGCTCCTCGGTGCTTGTTCACCCTTCGACATCAACCTTCAGAGTATATGAAATAGAAATCTTAATGAAAGAAGGGAGGGCTGAGATTTTCCTGCGTACTCGTCTGGCTAAACTCCTAGCATTTTATGATTATATTTGATTTTTAAGTCATACTGAACTCTATCTGCAGCTCTGCTCCCTTTTATCTTTTCTTGGCATCACAACCTTTACTACAAAGCTTATTTCAAGGGAAAACTGTTAGAATTCAAATCACTTACTCCTGTTTCATGCTCGTCTGTTTGTTTGGGATTCCAGCTGACAAGATGTCCTTCAAATGATTGCTTTTAGTAAAATCAAAGTGACTTGAGGACCAAAAATTTTGATAACTGAATATGTGTTGTAGACTACTTCAGGGGTTCCTCCTGCAACTTGGCTGGATAAGTGTGAAAACAGAATTGTTAGTGATGAAGAGGGCTGAGGCCTGTATTCTAGATTGTTTGCAGAATTCTAAATCACTACCAGGAAAGGGCTCAGAGAAAGCCTTCACTTTGTGAGACCTCAGAAGCAACCTGCAGCCAGGTCTGTGGTTCCAAACTGGGGTGATGGCTATGGCTAATTTTGTTGTTGTTGTTATTGTCGGATGCCTCAGGGCACCAAGAAATGAGACTGGGTTCTTGTCCTTAGAGGCTGTTTTTTTTTTTGTTTTTTTGTTTTTTTTTTTTTTGCTTCAATTTCTTACTTTGGGGAAAGCTCTTATAGTGCTGTGTATTTTTGGAGATTTCCAGGGGTCATTGTAGGAAGGGTAGAAGACCCCCCGTCCACGCTGGGATGACCCTCTGGGTGCCACCGACTTCCTAGTCTGCAGACCCTCTGAAGCTGGTGTTCCAGCTCTAGTAGAAAAGGCATTTTCAGTACAAAACTCTATAGTTTTGTATCATGCTGCCTTGCTCTTCTTTCCATTAGGATGAACAAATCTTTTACAACAACTTATCAGGTATCCACTTGTCACCTATAATAAAGACACTGAGCGCTTGCTCTGGACAAGGCATGGCACATATGTGCTTTCCTTTAATCCTCTCAATGGCTTTAGTAATTTCATCATCCTTCTCCTATGAAGGAGAGAAATGAGGTTTAGAAAGATGAAGTTCCCACAGCTGGTAAATGGCAAAGCTGGGATTGGATTTAAGTACAGTTCTATCTGGTTCTCCAAACTGGTTTTCACTAGGAGACATGTATAACTCTCTCAGAGTGTCACTGGGGAGAATTATTCAGTATTTTGCACTTTTAGTTAAAGAAATGCAAGCACATAATATTCCCTCTAACCTCTTACATTTCTGGAAAGAAGAGCAAAATAAAAAGATGAATACTTTTAGTTACCGTATTATTAACAGATTAGCTTGTATGCTGGTGACCAGATATCATACCTCTACCATCACAATATATTTATTCAGGAAAAGAATGAGAAATTAGTAGCTATTATCTCACATGTAGGAAGGAGAATGGAGAACATTCTATACTGACACAAAGTATCAGCCCACGAGAAGGGAAGATTATTCTTGTTAGTGAAGGAACTTCCAGGTTACTGATTATTCTAGATATTCATCTCTGGGTGCTTATGACAAACTGTGCTTGGTGAAGCTACCATATACAGGGAGGTTGTCCTCTGGTCCCCTTGGATGTGGGCACCATGACTGGAAGGGCCTGGCTCACCTTCTGTGACCCAGCTTCTCCAGGGCTTGCTTGAGAGTGGGCAGACATGTAGACAGGCTGGCTATCCCAGGAAATGAGAGTGATTCTTTTTGCAAGTTTTAGTAGCCAGGGTGTGGCCTAACATGAAGAATGATTTCATATATAATTGTATAACATCGTGATAAGTGTTTTTAAACAATAAAAAAATACCTCAGAGATAGACTTGCCAAGCTCGAAAGCAATCCAGATGGGTTTTCTGACCTCTTTCTGCACCAGCATTTTCTTTATGTTCTTAGGAAATAGCTGCAGAGGGTTTTATAGCCATTCAGATTTCAATCTTGGGACTCAGAAAATTTCTGTATTGTGCCTTAAAGAGTGACGTGTGCCACTATTATACTTGAACTGCTCTGGACAGCTGTGCAGATGGAAAAGAACTACCATGCTCAAAACATTTTCATTTTGTTGTGTACATTCCTTACAGTGCAGCTGGTTTAAATTCTCTCTAAAAAGATGGTGTGCAGCTGTTTCTCTGAGGCGGACCCTGAAGGCAAATACCCATCACCCCAAATACCCATCGCCCCAGCACATCCTTTCGTATCTTGGCAAGTCGTTTTGTCCTTAACTCTGTTGTGTGTAATCACGAAACATCGCTATTTATCTGAATCTTCTTTAGGATACAATACGTGAGCTCATTCTCAGAAGTTCCAGGAACACAGCACTCCATTGTAAAAGATTTTCTATGTCTCCCACCCCCTCTCATTTTCGCAGTTTCCATGGCAACATTTGGCTCTGATGGCACCTCCAGGATTATTACTATCATCACAGTTATTTCTTCTGATTACTATTGTTGCTTATTGTCATCAACATCATTTTGACTGTCGGTTAGTCAGATCCTGATCCTAAACACCTGGCCTCTGGGGAACGTTTCCTCAAAACAGTTGAAAAGGTAAAAAAAAAAAAAAAAAAAAAAAAAAAAAAAAAAAAAAGAATGCAAATCCCCAGAGATTACCAGTGGTGCAATTATCCTACATCAGGTTTATGTTTCTCTTTAAAAAATTTCCCCATCAAGTCATTGTAATCCTTCCGGAATATACATAGATAAGTTTGTCATGATACCAAAATAGACCTGGTTATCGATACTGCTGTTTTGTTTTTAGAGAAGGAAAGTGTGTGTGCATTTTTGTGTGTGTGTGTTGGTGGGTTGAGAGGGGAATTATGAATATAAAGCTTTCTAATGTTGCTAAAGGAATTTTTCATGAAATGTTGGAAACTGGTTGTGTAGAGATGAACAAAATAGTTTGAGGTTTGAGACTATTATCCACTGATTTTTCCATACCTGCTGTTGACCCTGTGAGCCTCCTTGAGGCTTAGGGGGGAATCAACTTCCTTTGTAAGAATTACTGCCTTATGAATTAGTGTAACACTGGGATGCCCTATGCTTTTGAGATAGTCTTAGACTTGGCTCAAAACACTATCTCTGAGGCCATGAGAATCCAGAAGCCTCATTTTAATTTCTGCACGTTTCTACAGCTGTCTTTTTGTGTGTCCTGTCCCTGGGGTCCTGTGTGGATGCTGGCTGCTCTGCTGGGTTTAGAGAAGCCCTAAATGTAGAATTTGGCCTCTTTAGCTATGTTTAGAAGAAGCTCTTACATCAAGCTAGCCTGTCCTTTCACACTTCCTCTCCCTTCTTTTCTTTTTCCTTCTCTTCCTTCTTCCTTTCTCCCTCCTCCATTCCCACCTTCCTTTCACTGTTTTGGGAAACCTTGAGGACTTGGTGGGTCACTGGGAGGAGTCATATCATAGGGCACATTCTTTCCCCCTCTCTGCTAGCTCCACCCTTTCACTCCCATTCTTCCCTTTCTTCCTGGCACATTGAAGAATTTCTCCTTTTTGTCTTATTTAGGGCAGCCATCTCTGAAAGGAATTCTAGTTTCTCCACTTGGTTTTAATCTGCATGTAGATATATTTGCTGCACCTGCAAATCAATTCCACAGACTCTTTCTCAAAGGGGAGAAGGACAAAACCAAATGTTAATTTATGTTTTGGTGGCAACAGAGCTTGCTCTAACTGAATGCTCAAAGCCCTGCCTTACTGCCTCCTGGTCACTGAACACAGTCTCAAATGCTTCTAGGAAGCTGGCACGTGACATACATGAGTCAAGGGAATCTGGTGGAAGAGGCAGTGTGGAGTGAGGGACAGAGTATGTATCCAGAGTCACAGTTCACTCAAAGGGACCACAAGCAACTGGGCTCCAGCTGATGGCTGCCAGTGAGGATGGAGGTCCAGTGTGGCCTCATTACCCAATTTTTAAGAATTTAGAGGTCTAATTTTTATACAAAAATTTCCCAAACTGTGAACCCTGGCAGCTGTTTTTTTAAAAAAAATTGTGCAAGACAATATTGTGTTGGTTACCAAACTACGCAGCAGAGACAGAGCTAAACCACATGGGAGAGACAGACCTAAACCACACGGGAGAGACACACCTAAACTATGTGGGGGAGGCAAACCCAAACCATGGAGGAGAGACGCAGTTAAACCACGCAGGAGAGAAACGCTTAAACCACACGGGGTAGACACACCACGTCGGGGAGACAGACCTGAACCACGTGGGAGAGACACACCTAAACCACGCGGGAGAGACAGACCTAAACCATGTGGAAGAGACATGCCTAAACCACACGGGGTAGGCACACCATGCGGGGCAGACAGACCTGAACCACGTGGGAGAGACAGACCTAAACCACACGGGAGAGACATGCCTAAACCATGCCACAGAGACATGCCTAAACCACACGGGAGAGACAGACCTAAACCATGCGGGAGAGACACGCCTAAACGATGTCAGAGAAACACACCTAAACCACACGGGAGAGACACGCCTAAACTACGTGGGAGAGACAGACCTAAACCATGTGGGAGAGACACGCCTAAACCACGCGGGAGAGACAGACCTAAACCACGTGGGAGAGACACGCCTAAACCATGTGGGAGAGACACGCCTAAACCATGCGGGAGAGACAGA
>NW_016820817.1:279606-296406 GCF_001698545.2 Rhinopithecus bieti | reverse complement strand
CGCATGTTCTCACTCATAGGTGGGAACTGAACAATGAGATCACTTGGACTCGGGAAGGGGAACATCACACACTGGGGCCTATCATGGGGGAGGGGGGAGGGATTGCATTGGGGAGTTATACATGATATAAATGATGAATTGATGGGTGCTGACGAGTTGATGGGTGCAGCACACCAACATGGCATAAATATACATATGTAACAAACCTGCACGTTATGCACATGTACCCTAGAACTTAAAGTATAATAAAAATAAATAAATAAATAAAAGAAAAAATATGTAAAATAAAAATAGAAATACTCTTTGTCAAATAAATTGCAGCCACAGTAGTGGGACAGCCACTACTTAGAGAATGCATGTCTATTTAAACCCTTTTTTTTGGGCCAAAGACTGACACGTATGCAATTGACCTAGGAAAAGAAAGGATAAATGAAGAAAGAGAAAGAACACTTCATGTTAGACAATTCAGTCACTTCCATCAGTTTTGACAGAATTAGGGACTCACAGTTGCTCCTGCTGAGGCAGTGGGAGCCCCACTCAAGCTGAAAGCATGAGGTGAGGAGGCAGCTGCCTCCAGGCCCTCAGGGACAGCTCTTTGTCGTTCTCCAAATCAAGCATACAACTACAAAGTCCTGCTGCTCCACTTCCAAGTCAAACTTGGTCATTCTTAACTTTAAACAAATCTTGAGTAACAGAGTATTCTCTAATGAGGCTCATCCCTTCAGTGCCAGTAACTAAAAGCCAAGATGTTGCAATTAATTCTTTTATTATTTTCCAATCATCCAACAGTCCTCATTTAGGCCTTTCTTCCCTTTTTATGCAACAACTGTCCTTCTCCAGAGGAAGTGACGAATCTGCCTCCAGCTTCATCCTCTTCAACCTTTTTGACAAGGAGATGTGCATTTCTGATGAAAGTTATCTTACCAAGTTTAAATTCATAATTGGGAATTCCTCTTTTAATATCTCCAGGCTTGACTGGGGAAGGACTGGGCTCCACCCCTTTCTTCTTTCCATCCAGTCTATTGCCAGAGCCGGAGAAGGCGCAGAAGCCCAGCTCTCCAGCATAGCTACTGTGGTCGGCTTCACCTTCTGTTGCTTCTCATGCTGGACTTGTCTTTCGGGTTCTTTGTAGCCCAGGGGAGCGTCAAAGTCCATGTTCATGTCACGCTCAGTGATGGACACTGCCTTGTCAGGTTTGGTTTCCATCACTCGCAGTTTGAGTTTGTAGATCTTTTCATTAGAGTTGATGGCGATCACATCCCCAGTGGTCAGACGGGAAAAGTTCCTAAGTGTGTTTTCTAATACGGCTTTGGGGTTGGTGATGTCCAGAAAGTCATGGCTCTGAGGCTGGAATTTGGAGTAGGTGGCCCCTTGAAGGTTGATACTCTCCACCTGGACCAGGCTGCCTTCTTCCAAGAGCAAGTTCTGCATCATCCAGTGTGAGAGGTAGCAGATCATCAGTCACAAACTCCAGCATGCCACAGTGTGTCATGCGGTCCGAATTCTTACTGGTCAGTTTGAACAGCACGGGATAGGTAATGTTAAGTTGGCTGAGTTGGTCCAGGGCTGAGGGCATCATAATTATCTTCCCTCCTTTCTCCACATCTGACCTGTCATTAGGCCCTGCTAGCATGGACACAGAGAAGCAGCGGCACTGTGTGGAGAACCAGTTTTGGAAGACCCTGGGAATCGGGTGATTGAACATGTTGAAAGAGAACATGATAGACACCACCTCGCAGACGCCGCTTCTCTCAGAGAATGCAACAAAGGCACCCCGCTGACCTCTCTCCTCGCGGCCACTGCCACTACCAACGCCCCAGTGTGTTGTTTTTAACCTTGACTTCTAAAAGATCAGAATGCAGATCTCCTTAAGCATAAAATTCATCAAAAAGTGTCATATATATATATATAGAGAGAGAGAGAGAGCAGAGTCTTTCTATGCCACCCAGGCTGGAATGCAGTGGTGGGAACATGTCTTACTGTAGCCTCGAACTCCTGGGCTCAAGTGATTCTCCTACCTCAGCCTTCCAAGTAGCTGGGACTACAGGCATGTGCCACCACCAGCTAATTATTATTATTTTTTTTGTAGAGAAAGGGTCTTGATATGTGCCCAGGCCAGTATGAAACTCCTGGGCTAAAGTGAGCCTCCTGCCTTGACCTCCCAAAGTGCTGGGACTACAGGTGTAAGCCACCACACTTGGCCAGAGTGCCCATTCTTAGCACAAACTCCAAAATGTTTGTTCTGGGGTCCCAGGCAATGCCTTGCCATTTCTGGTGCCTGCCCCTCCCACACTGTAGCCTGGGAATTATCATGGTTGGTGTGGGGGTGCAGTCTCTTGGGTGTGCCCAACCTCTACATGGCAAGCACACTGGTGGGTACAGTCTTTCAGGCTCTAACCAGAGTCTAGAATTTGGCCTGTGAGCCTTTTGACCAGAGACTTGTTAACAGACAAGCAATTCCTTTCAACACTGGAATCTTTTTTGGATAGGAAAAGAAAGCTCATTGTCAACATGCCTGGTGTGCTCAGAGTCTCTCCCTGGCCACACGAAGGCCATGAATACCCTGGATAAACAGATTATCAATGTAAATATGTTTTCTCGCATCAATTCACAAACAATTATTGAAGACCTGCTATCTGCTGGGCTTTAGGAAGACACACTTCTGGAGCGTTATTAGTGTCCTTGAGGAACTCAAGGTCTAGTGTGGGAACAAACATGTAACCCAGACAGTTTGTGCAGAACAGTGAAGACACAGCATGAACAGCGGTGAGGAAAAGCAGCCCTCGGGTAGAAGTTCAGAGAATCTGCTTGGCTGAAGAGGGGTGGAGGCACCGCCCAGGTAGAGGGCACAGAGGCCTGCACTTGGGCGTGGAGGTGGAAAGGACAGTGCTTGTTTTGGAAATGCAGTTTATGGTTAAGGAAAATGTTGCAGAATGTGTGTCCAGAAGCCCCAGAGCCCTGGATCTCTCAATGAGAGGCTCTTCCCAGGAGAGGCTGGCTTGGATAAAACTGACAGGATGAATGATCCATGTGCCCATTTCACTCTCATTCTAAGACATTTATACTCAATGTGGAATGCGGGGTGAAATCAATTTTACTGTTAACTATACATTAAAAAAAAATTTAGTGCCAATGCATGTAATTGAATTAGTGAAAATTAAGTGAAAGAATGACGCAACTCACAATGGAGAGATCTTTTTCAAATACCAGAAGAACGCCTTCAATGTGCACATGCAGTGCTATTCAAAAACTCAGTTTTGAGCTGACTGCCGTTTAACTCTCAAAGGTTCTATAAGAGAGACACCCTTGGGCATTGGGAGCACTGTAATGTGAGGGTTAACAGCATGAACTTGGATGTGGCAGATACCTGGACTTGAATCCAGGCGTTCTCCCTTAATAGCTCTTGATGCTGGGCAAGTTAATTTCTGTCTCTGTTTTTCACTCTTGCTCTTGTTCTCTCTGGGTTTTTTCATGCTTCTTCAGGTCCAAGAGGCTTTTCCTCCTCCCTCTTCACCTACTGACCTCCCACACAGATAGCATTTCAAATGCCCCTTCAAAATGATAATGAAAATGATATCATAACACACTGTGCCTTTTCTTCACAGCATCTCTATTGTAGTTCTGTGTTTATCTGTGATTAATATATGCATGCCTCCAGCACTACCCTTTTTTGTTTGGGTTTGGATCATAATCCCAAAAGACACAGTCCTGAAAGCCATAATCCCGAATGTTGAAATTCTGAAAGACCAAACTCCCAAAAGTCTAAAATCCCTAATGTCTAAACTTCTGAAAATAAATACAGTCACATGTTAGGTGGAACTATTACCTTGTTATTGTCTTTATGTTATGCGGAAGAAAATTAATTTCAATTGAATTTCCAAACCTTAATCACGGATTTGGAATTAGGTGCGCTCAAAGCTACTAAAAGTGAATTTCTAGTTGTTAAAAATAAAGTTTGTCTTTCCCACTCAGCTCAATGCATTTGGTGGAAAATTCAAGTGAATGGATTGGTTATGTGATATGGCAAGGACAAAAACTTTAGTTTAAAAATTTGTCATTTTGAGCATTGGCATTTCTTCCGCCTGATGACATTGCAGGAACTTTTAATAAATTAAAGCCACATTTGGCTGAAGAAGCCAGAGGAGTTACTGACTGGTGAGGAAATAATTATATGCACAGTAAGATAAGAAGACTCTTAGGCTGTTGGATCACAGTATTGTTTCCAACACAGTTGTCTGTATATGAGTGCATGTAAAATGGATTTCTGCATGTCCAAAACAACATAGAGGCGAAGCACAGAAGAAGATGGGAAAATTGAATAGGAAAGCTGATGTCAATGTGTATAAAATTGTAGAAGAATTCCAGAAAGGACAGAGCCACGTAGAAAATGAATGTGAATGTGTTCACTGAAGAGAGCCATGTCCTAAAAGAAAAATAAACAAACAAAATAAATAAGCCCCAAAAAACCCCACCGGATCTAGATGCAAGACTTCAAAATATAGTCAATGTTTGTGAAAGTGGACCAGCTTTTGTGGACTATCTCTGTGCAATTTCCCATAATTTATCCCTGTAATACACTTTTTAAAGGTGTTAATTTCTAGCTGTTATCTTTTTTTCAAGTTTTTTTTTTCCCCCCACAATTTTAAATTGTCAGCATTATTTTTTACAATTCACTATGCTATGTGTTTAATCTTTGCATCATTCCAGTACGGGAGCTATAAATTGTCTAAAGACTTTTAGAGAGTTCTCCTTCATTTTATGCATTTTTGTTTTTTGTAAATTTAACTCCACAAAAGTGCATTATCATAGCATTGGCTTTGTGTGTAAGCATTGTGCATGTACGTAAAAACATTGAAACTTCTTCAGTAAATGAAGAGATGCCCTTTTTGTCCATCTACATTTGTGAAAGATAAAATTTCTTGAGCTCTTGGCTCTTTGGGTGAATGGTGTGGCGGTGATGTGGTGGTGACACATCACAGGTTTTGACTGACCTCATCAAAAGACTTAGGTTGCCTGTCATAGTACTTCAGCTGACTGTAGTTATCAAGCTGAGTGCACACAATTATCATAGTGCTTTGCATATGTATATTTCACTTACCTATTTCTTTATGAATATGGTTTATCTGCTTATAACTGTTATACTCATGTGACTATCATTAGTATACCTGAGTGTTTATGCTTGCAAAAATATTATTAGTGCCTATCTTATTGTGTAGAGTGGCCTATGAAGTATTCTGTCATGTCTTTATGTTTCTCAAATAAAGTTACTTTTAAAAATGTTAAGTAAATATCTTTAAAATAATTTTTAAAATTATTTTTCCATAATAATATTTTCAGGACTTCAACATTTGGAACTATGGTGTTCATAATTGTGTCTTTTGAGATCATGATTAGCTCGAGTTTTGTTCACCACTGTGGCCCAATTTAGCACAGTATTTGTCACATAGAAGGTATGTGGTTGGCCAGGTGTGGTGGCTTATGCCTGTAATCCCAGCACTTTGGGAGGCTGAGGTGGACAGATCACCTGAGGTCAGGAGTTCAAGACCAGCCTGGCCAACATGGTGAAACCCTATCTCTACCAAAAATACAAAAATTAGTCGGGTGTAGTGGTGGACACCTGTAATCCCAGCTATTAGGGAGGTTGAGGCAGGAGAATTCCTTGAGCCTGGGAGGCGGAGGTTGCAGTGAGCCAAGATTGCATCACTGCACTCCAGCCTGGGTGACAAGAGTGAGACTCTGTCTCAAAAAAAAAAAAAAGAAGAAGGTCTGGGATCAATATTTTCGAGTGAATAGGTAAATAGATACTTCCTTCATAAGCTTGATTGAGGGCTGCATTGTATAATGCATCTAAGCTATTTGGCACAATGCCTGCTATATAGTCAGCATTCAATAAATGTTGAGTTAAATAATTATTATTATTCCTTTAGGTTTCCTACAGTGGACTGAGTAATGAACAATTTTTGTGTCATTAGCTAAGTTCCAGTAGTTCAATGAGCTAAGTTTTAATGGTGAAAATGCTTTAGGTTCAATATTATGCTCTTGGCTCTGAGTGTTGATTTAAGAAATGGAGACTTTCTAGGTCATCTGTGGAGTCACTGAAGAGGATTTTATGCAGTGTGGCAATTTGGAGTGGGAGTTTGGAAGTAGATTGCGTGGGTCCAGGTTATTGCTGCTTTGTTTTAGCTATAACCATGGGTGACTGATTTCTCTGTGCCTTTGTTTTCTGACCTGTAAAGCAGGGATAATAATCTTCGTTTCAGTGCTGTTATGAGGATTAAATTATTAATACATATGAAGAGTTTAGAAGAGTACTTGGCACATAGTAAATATTCAATATATGCTAGCTATTATTTTATAAGGACTTACAGGACAAATTATTCCTGGAATTTAGTACAAAAACTAAAATAGTAACTCTTGAAAAGCTGGTATATATATTTTTTACTTTATGGTAGATTTAATATAGGCCACTACATTTCTTCTTTTGACGTATTATCAGAAATTTTAGAGTTAAATTTAGTGCTGAAGTGCAGCAAATATCTCATCTCTGATTCTGTGTATACAATCACCCTTCTGTCTATATTCTTTGTTATTTCTTTTCTTTGTCCTGTGTACCCAGATATCTTTTTTAAAACTTGAAATCTACCTCAAATCCTTTTAGGAAGCAGGCAGGGACACATATAATAAATGTATGAATTCCAAATAATAGAGTTAGAAAGAAAACACATTTTTGGTGATATTTACTTCAGGTAAACTTTATACGATCCAAAATTTTCCCTATGATCCTGTATAGACTGTTTCACTCCTTTTTGAATAACTAAAAGCAAATTCAGTATTCTGGTGAGAACCATTTATTTTGGAAATTCTAACATAAATTATGTACCAACTGCTAGCTAGAAATTGCAAAATTTTGCTGGAAGTATTTGAAAAGTTCAAATTATTTTCCACTATTCATATCATAGCATCATAAAATTTTAGAATAGGATATAATTTGTTTACCTTTCATGTTTCACTTGGTGTGAGCAATAAGAGTCCTGATCAACTTAATTTTATGTTAATTGAGTTTCAATTTCTTTTTAGAAATGAAACAAAAGTGTATTTTTATGGCATTGTGATGTTGGACTATCTCAGTAGTTCGATATTTCATTTGACCATCTACTCAGGGCAACACCTAAACTGCTTGAAATAGAAGAATATTGATTCCATGTTAAAATCTTTTGAAAAAGGTATTTTAAAGACCTTCATTAATAACTTGCCTCAAGACTTAGCATTCTCTTTTTTCTGTTTAATTTTCATCTGCAAATTGAAGATAAAATTCATACCTCTATTGGGCAGGGAATGGAGAAGTAATTGACCATTTGTTACATAACAGCCCATTGGGGAAAACCAGTAAAGACCAACTCATTCATTCATTCAGTCTTCAATCAACATTTATTTATAGATTGCCATCTATGTGCTATGCACGTGCTGGATGGTAGAGATGCTCTGATGAGTCCTTATGCTTAGTGAGTTTTCTAGACTAGCAGGTGGAGACAACAAGCAATGAAGTAAAAAAGAATTTTGAAAATGAACTCTTTCTGTCTGTGTTTTGATCAAGACATTGACATAATGGACATGAGAAATCAAAGTCAATGTGAAAAAAGTTCCCTGTGACACAGGATTTATAAGGTAATGAATGCACTAGGACTAGTTCTTTAACCTTTGGACCCCTCATTCAGATGAAGGTTGTACAAGCTTACAGAGCAGAAAGAAGGATTTGAGGAAGATTTTCTTGGAGGAAATGATGTTTAGAAGCCTCTAATTTTCTACCGGAAGGGGTAGGGTGGGAGGAGAACACCACATTCTTTCCCTCAATCCTTTAATGGGTTCACTTGGAGAGCTTTCTGTGTGTTTTAGGAGTAGGGGGAACCTTGCACTGGGGTCTCACTCTTCCTTGGGAAATCCAGAAGGTGACAGAAAGGATGACACACTGCTTTGATGTTGCACAGGGATCAGCCTGTGTGCCTAGAGTTCATCAGAAGACATGTGAGTGTTTTTCATGGAAGAAAGGGCCAAACTGGAATCATCTGAATTCCTGCTGTGGAGCAAAGGGAGAGGGCTGATGTTAGGACTTAGAGATCAATGCATCCCCTTCTCATCTTGAGAACTGCAGGTAAAGAGGGTCCCTAAGGATGAGAATTCCAAAAAATTAAAAACAGAACACCAACCCACGAGGGAAAGAGTTCAGCTCTAATAAGCTGCTAGACCCAGATATCTCGAAGCCACCTAACCACTATTTTTATTTGTTAAATCTGCCAACTGTTTGCTTCCTTCCCTTCTTGTCCATAGCTGAATGCGCTGCTGTCCATCATGAAAGAGGAGAGTAGGGAGAGAGCAGAAGCTGGTCACACCCCTCTCTGGCAGCAGGCAGCTGACAAATGTAGGCCTAAGCAAGAGAGAGCAGAAGAATTCTTAATTTTGAAGAAATATTGAGGAGTTGTTTAATATTTTGGGGAGAACACATTTCAGTTAGTGAATTGAGTTTTGTGAGTTAATGTGATCGTAGGACTGTCTTTTTCATGTAAGCAGAAAATTGTGGGGATCCACCAACTTTCCTTACAGAGATGGAGGACATTATCATCACTGAATAAAAGTTTATAGGGACACAAATAGACAAATAGAAATTTGTGTTTTGGTCCTAACCACACCCACATCCACATATTTGTGGGAGGAACACAAGGTTTTAACAGGGGTCGTGTTGCAGAGGCACTTTTCCTAGGTTTGGGGGTTTCTCAGAGGAAGTAACATTATTCCAAGGGCAGAAGAGATGAGAGGATTTCTGTGCAAGGTTGGCAAGTTAACCACTTTCAGTCCCTCCCAAGTTCTCCACAAAACAACTATACAGCAATTGTTTTAAAAGCCTTAAGCCCTAAAGGATGAGAACAACAAAAAAGGAGGCAATAGCTGCAAACTTTTGTAACCTACAAAATAGGTGGGTGAGTAGTGAAGGACCAGAGAGAACTGAAGTATAAGCTAAAGTAGAGAAAGGTGAAATCCAACACACTTTACTCCTCAGGATTGACAGCTCAGAAATAAGTAGCACATGGCACTTCCAAACGTGGGGTACTTAGAAGTACTAACATGAGGAAGATTGACGGAAAGCTTTTGAAGTACTCAGATTCCCAGATCATCTTGCCAGCTTCATAAAGCCAGGCAATAGATCTTCCCAACCCTGGCAGAAGAAGGTGGATTTATTTTTTTTAGAGACACTGGACTCAGTTAAAGATGGAGATACCATAAAAGAAATTAGGAGATAAAGTGCACGTATACAAAACTGGATGTTGAGAGCATCTCCTAGCCGCCTGCCCACATTCAGCTTCCAGATGTCCAGCAGCCAGGCCTTCACCTTCCATGCAGGAGACAGAAGAGCTTTCTCTGAGGAATCTGACCAGTCCATGAACAAAGACCTGCAAATATTGACATCAGGGCTTCCCCACCTTAATGGCTGGGGAAACTGCCCAATTAGTTACCCTAAAGTTCACAGTTCATAAGTTATACACACACTTTTGCTTGGAGGATTTTGTCTCCACCACTTAAATGTGAGCAGACAGCCAAGGATAATCAGATGTCCGAGTAAAGCATCTAACAGAGTGCAGGAAGCCCAATATCTGAATAACAGGAGCTGAAGAAGAGAGGTAGATAAAATGCAAAGTAGGATGTAAGGATTAACTCAAGTAAATATCTCAGAATTAAAAGATTTGTGTTCTATATCGACAGGCTCACTGAATGCCTAGCAAAATAAATGAATGAAAATAGAACCAAAACATATCATTTTTAAATTTCAATGCAGTAGAGAAAAAAATGAGGGGGAGTGGGAGAGAGAGAGAGAGAGAAACAGAGGATCCAGGATTAAAAAGATAAATGGCATCAGGTTTCTCATCAACTAGAAGCCAGAGGCCTTCACAATTTCCATACTCAGCAAAACTACAAATCAATTTTCAGGATAAACAAAGAAGGAGGAAAGTAGAGAACATGAGAAATACTTGAGAGGGGTGAAAGGAATCCCCAAGATGATGGTCACGGGAGATTCTGGGATGACAGTTACCAGGTGAGAAGCTCCAACAGTCCAGGTTGGAGCAGGAAGGCTGTCAGAGAGGTTTCTTTAGGAAAGTGAAACTGATAGAATGCTTGCTATGTCCAAACCTTTACAGAGGAAATGTAGACAACTGATGAAGGATTTGCAGGTTGAACTGATAAACACATAAAAAATTAAGAAAACAAAAATTAATATTATTATTAACTTCAGGAAAAAGGGAAACTCATGCAAGGAAAGCAAAGAAACCAGGGTTAACTGCATGGCTCAGTGTGTATGTATATATTTGTGTGTTGGAAACAAGGGAGAGAAACGCAATAAATCTTCTTCTTTAATAGTGTCAAGTCTATAGATAAATGTCTAAAACCCAGAGTTAACAAAATCAGCAAGTGGCAGCACAAATCTATTATTTAGAAACATAGAGGTAATTACCAAAATATATAGTTAGAATAGGTGAAAGTGATTGCCTTTAGGGGAGGAGGGAAAAATGAGTAGAAACAGTAGGGCATTATAATCAGTAGGGCAAATTTTGTAGAGCTGTTAAAATATATTCTGCATAAAATAACTACATTTTTTTCTTTTTTTAATTATACTTTAAGTTCTGGTGCACATGTACAGAATGTGCAGGTTTGTTACATAGGTATACATGTGCCATGGTGGTTTGCTGCACCCATCAACCCGTCATCTACATTAGGTATTTCTCCTGATGCTATCCCTCCCTTAGCCCCTCACCCCTTGACAGGCCCCAGTGTGTGATGTTCCCCTTTCTTTGTCCATGTGTTCTCATTGTTCAACTCCCACTTTTGAGTGAGAACATGCGGTGTTTGGTTTTCTGAAGAACTGTATTTTTAAAAGGTGAGAAAGTTTGAGTGATGGCATTGTGGTGATAGGGTTAAAGTCCTTGGGGTGGGGGGCAGGGAAGAGAGAGAGAGAAAGAGAGAATGACTCACATGAAGAATCAAAAGAAGTTCAATATGAGTGTGATGGGCAGAGGAGTGGTAGGGATGGTGAAAAGGGCAGAAATGAGGTATGAAGCTAGAGGATTAACAGGGGCCAGATCATGAATGGGCTTTAATTTTATCCTAAGGACAATGAAAATCCAAAGAAGAACACTTTCATATTGAAGAACACTTTCATATTTAAGGAAGAGGAAGCTCTAACAAAAGTAGCTTAAACAATAAAGGATCTCATTTTACTATGTTTTATCATATAACAAGAAGTCTAGGTTGGTGACTCACACCTGTAATCCCAGCACTTTGAAAGGCTGAGGTGGGAGAATTGCTTGAGGCCAGGAGTTTGAGATCAGCGTCAGCCTGGGCAACATAGTGAGACCCCTTGCTACCAACTCTAGAAAAATAAAAAATAAATAAAACTAATCAGGCATGGTGGTGGATGCCTGTGGTCCTAGCTGCTTAGGAGGCTGAGGTGGCAAGATCACTTGAGCCCAGGAGTTTGAGGTTACAGTGAGTTATCATTGCACTGCTGCACTGCAGACTGGGTGACAGAGTGAGATCTTGTCTATTAAAAAATAATAGGCCGGGTGCAGTGGCTCATGCCTGTAACCCCAGCACTTTGTGAGGCTGAGGTGGGCAGATCACCTGAGGTCAGGAGTTCAAGATTGGCCTGGCCAACATGGTGAAACCCTGTCTCTACTAAAAACAAAATTAGCCAGGCATGGTGGGGCACACCCATAGTCCCAGCTACTCAGGGGGCTGAGGCAGGAGAATCACTTGAACCCAGGAGGCAGAGGTTGCAGTGAGCCGAGATTGCACCACTGCACTCCAGCCTGGGTGACAGAGTGAGTCTTGGTCTCAGTAAATAAATAAATAAAGTCTGGAGGTAAGATGGTTAATTTGGCAACTCTGTGGCAACATAAAAGATCGGGATCGTTTCTTTTTCCTGCCCTGTTCTTCTCAGGTGCCAAGTATGTCCCTCAGAATAGCTGCAAAAGCCGGATGTTGCTTTTATTACACAACAGCATCCAAAGGGTAGAAATATCCATATGTTTCTGTATCAGTTATTTATTACTACTTTGAAACCTACCACATCAAAATTTAATGTCCAGAAACAACCACCATTTCACTTGCTCATGATTCTGGGACTCAGCAGAGTGGGTTGGGTTCAGCTGGGCTGTTCTTCTGTTGCTCTCGCTTAGACTCTCATTCAGCTGCAGTCTGTCAGTTGGTGGCTTAGCTGGGGTGGTGTGGTTCTAAGATAACCTTACTTTGTAGGTCTGGGGCCTCAGCTGCATGGTTGGGGCAACTGGCTTCCCTGCTGCATGTGATCTCATCCCTCAGATGACTAGGCTTGGCTTCTTCACATGACAATCTCAAAGCAGTGTTCCAAGGCAATGAGAGCTCAAGCGACAAGGTTTCTTGAGGCCTAGTCAAAATCACACAATACCCAGTTGACTCCATTCTGTTGGTTGAAGCAAGTGGCCAGCTCAAATTCTTGGAATTAGGAATAGATTTTACCACATGATGGGAAAAACAGCAAAGTCATATTTCAAAGGTACACACACATAAGAATGGTATACATTATTATGGCCATCTTTGCAAATAAACCTATCAGAGCTCCCTTTGAAGTAAGAAATATTGTCTCAAATCACAGTAAATTAGTTATTCTCAAGTTCTTTTCTAAATCAGTCACCGGGGAGGATAATAATGTTATTCTCATTGAGTAAGCCTAATGATGATTGATTCCCTGGGACTGAGAACACATCTTTCTCTGAAGCAAAATGATTCTTGTTGCAAAGAAGTATGTGGGTGGGATCTGGGTAGAAAAACAAATAGTATCTCCCAGGTTTTACTAAAGGAAGGTTATTTCATTCTTAAGAGGTAACCTTGATTGTAGTGTGAAGATGAATTGGCGTGAAGCAAAATTGAAGGCAGGTAGATCAGTTGCAGGGTTTCTGTTATGGTTTGGCTGTGCCCCCACCCAAATCTCATCTTGAATTGCAATTTTCATAATCCTCACATGACGTGGGAAGGACCTAGTGGGAGTCAATTGAATCATGGGGGCGGTTATCCCCATGCTGCTGTTGTCGTGATAGTGAGTGAGTTCTCATGAGATCTGATGGTTTTGTAAGGGGCTTTTCCCTCATTCCTTGGCAGTTTTCCTTCCTGCCATCACGTGAAGAAGGGTGTGTTTGCTTCCACTTCTGCCATGATTTTAAGTCTCCTGAGGCCTCCCAGGCTATGTGGAACTGTGAGTCAATTAAATATTTCCTTTCTGAATTACCTAGTCTCAGGCAGTTCTTTATAGCAGCATGAGAATGGACTAATACAGTTTCTAAGCCTCAGCACTATTCACATATTAGGCCAGATAATTCTTTGTTGGGAGTAGGGGACTGCTCTATGTATTATAGAACATCTGGAAGCATTGCTGGCATCTAGATGCCAGAAACTCACTCTGAATTGAAACAACCAAAATTGTCTCCAGACATTTTAGGGTATTTCCTTGTGGGCAAGGTCACCCTTTCTTGATAACCACTGAGGCTGGAGGCTAATGCAGTTATCTATTGCAATGGTCTGAACCAAGGTAGAGGAAATAGGCATGGAGGCAAAAAGAATTTAAGAGGTCTTTGATTTGGCAAACTATAGAATTGAAGAGAATTGGAGACTTCATATACAATTTTTAATTTTAAGTTTGTTTGAAAAATCAGATCAGGCTACACTGGACCCAAGAACTCAGGTGGCAAAATTCTGCAGAGCTGAGTTTGCCCCAGTTTGTCCCAGTCTCTTCATGGACTTCTTGACTCCATTGCTTGCCTACCTACCCCTGTAAGAATTTGAGCTTAAGACCCCTGCCTTTGTTGAAGCTTTCTGACCTTTGAAATAGATACAAACATGAGAAGCATTGCTATCTAAAAGGCCCCACATTATATCCTGTGTTCCCCTCTGGCCCATATATTTAAATCAGGCCTCTTAGGTCTCTGTTAATATATCACTCATTTTTTTACATTCTGGTTCTAAAAGTATTACATGTCTGTTGTGGAAAACATAGAAAATACAACATGTATATTATCCCCAAATCCTATAGTCCTCTTGGATTTTGTTTTAGCTTTCCACATACCTTGGAAGAGGTGATTAGGACTCACAGGCCACCCCTGGGAAGGAGCCAGTCCTCTCTGTCTCCACTCAGGTAAACTTTATCCCATTTCTTAACCCAGATCCCAGGATGTTTCAGGACTAAAGCAGAGAGTTTTTTCCAAAACATCAATGGAAGAAAATTAAACAAGCTGTATTTTCCTCTTTGCTTTTGTTCATTTTAAGTCCATCATTCTGGAAGTTGCTAAGAATGTTTTGAAACAATCAAAAGTTCAGGCAATTAAGTGGTTTTTTACATGAAACAATTCAATAGTTAGAATTTATTGCCCCTCATGTCTCTTAGTGTTTCAAGAAAATATTTTCCATTCATGTTAAGTTGTCATCTCAAATTATTTTTTAAAATGAGCCTTAATTGTAAGTATGTGACAAAGTTCTTTTAAAACTGCTTGAATAATAGAAAAAACATGACATGCCTCTTGGAGAGTACAATGGGCCATAATAATGTGAGGGAGAACAGATAAGAATGGATGTAATGGTTAGAATTAAATGACATCTGACAATTACTTTCAATTTGAACTGAGGTGAAGAAAATCAGAATTACAATACTCTTGTGATTAAACTTTGATGAGATGAAAATGTCATTGTTTGATGAGAATTTTTTATTAGAGTTCAAGGAATATGAATGATTTAACCACAACGTACTAACACCACAGGGCTGAATAATCTATATCTGAATTTCTCAAGTCTTCCTTACTTCAGGTCACTGGAGAAATCTCAACTGCTCTCATTCCTCAGTTCTGTGACTGTTTCCATAATATCGGCTTTTGGAACAACAAGATAAAACTCAAGTCCTTTGTGATAAGTTTTGACATTGAAATCTTGGAGTAGCTTAATATGGTGAAAGTTTTCCAGGAGCCAAGTACTAAAATTTAGACTCATTTTTTTTTAAAGAAATAAATTTTAGAGACTAGATTTCTTGAGAGAAATGGAGAAATCCTGCTTGTATTCTGCATTCATTGATGAAATCAAGATTCTGCATTCACTGATGAAATCAAGTGAGTCTTTTCATTTCATAAGAAGAATCTCTTTCCCTTTAAATTGACATTTTGGTAATTAAAATTGAGATATGGGCTTGAGTCTGTTAAAGACAATGCATAGCCCAGTTCTCTTTGGGACACTAATTACAATATAGGATGACAGGATGACAGGTTCAAGCTGACTAAGCACAGGGACTTTTCTCCGTACAGGGGCAACTGCCATCTTAGTGATTCCTGCATTCAGTCGAGGGCAGAAGAGCTGGGAGCCCCTTTCCATCTACTTTGCTGCTACTGTGGGATGAGTGCTGTTCTTCCCTTCCTCTTATCTTTTCCTCTTTCCTTTCTGAGGGCCCCAAATTTAAAAAATAGTTTTCCACAGTCATTGGTAGTACATTTTTTCCACATTTTTAAAGATTTTTTTTTTTTTGTCTTCCAAGAGTGTGAAGTCAAAATGTCTGGGGACTTAGGCTACAATCCAGTAGTTTGGAAACAGGATGGTGATAGGTATGTTCAGTCCTATTTTTATAAATGCAAATCTTGGTCTTTTTATTGAAAGAAAGAGTAAGTACTGGCAATAGTCATTCTATCCAATCATTTCCCAAAGCAATGTAACAATGTTACAATTTGGCCCATTCAAACACACACACACACACACACACACACACACACACACACCCCACTTTTATTTTGTTTTATTTTGTAAAAAGCCAATCTTTCAACTCTATAGGCTGGTCTAGGGTAAGTGATCAAACGCTAGCTCAGATGATTGCTGAACACCATCTTACTAATTTTCTTATTCAAATTTTATAAAATAAAATTGATAAATATTTAATAAATTTAACATTAAAATTTGTGATAGATCTTTGAACAAAATAGGGACTCAAGCATATATAAATCGGGTGATTAATAGGTAAATAAGGAGTAAAATACATATTGACAATTGAAATTGAAATGAGAGCTTAAGTCTCAATGAAAGGCAGAGAGAAATGACCACATTTGGTAAATTAAAGACTAACAAGGAAATTGGAGTTGAAAAGTGGAAAGCGTATTGTATAAGAGATTTCTGTCACCCCCCGCTCACTAAATAAAGAGTTTAATTGGCCAAAGTCCCTTTCAAAAACATGTTGTAAGTTTAGCTGATTTATCTTCATGGCATTTGCACTTGAGTGTTTAAATCTTCCTTCAGAGGTGGTCAAAATGATTATTATAGATTAAGTCGGGAACTACTGAAGAGTTCCAATGCACTGCAATCTCTGTTGGATATGAAAAAGTCAAAGGCTTGGAAAAAGCAGATAATGAAAGCTGAAACTAGTGGAACCCCAAAGCGCCACAAGTAAGAGGCAACACAGGCAGTGACTAAGAGTAGAGAGCTACATAAAGACTGCCTGGGTTCGAATCCTACTTCTATGGCTTAGTAGCTGTGTGTCTTTGAACAAGTTATTTACTATCCTTAGAGTGCAGTCTTTCTTTCTCCCTTTCTTTCTCTCTTTCTTTCTTTTTCTTTTCTTTCTTTCCTTCCTTCCTTCCTTCCTTTCTTTTCTTTCTTCTCTTTCTTCTCTTTCTTTCTTTCTTTCTTTCTTTCTTTCTTTCTTTCTTTCTTTCTTTCTTTCTTTCTTTCTTTCTTTCTTTCTTTCTTTCTTTTTCT